>NC_069499.1:23330443-23333783 GCF_027579735.1 Bombina bombina | reverse complement strand
ACCTGAGGCACACACTGTATGTATACACACTGTCACCTGAAGCACACACTGTATATATACACACACTGTCACCTGAGGCACACACTGTATATATACACACTGTCACCTGAGGCACACACTGTATATATACACACTGTCACCTGAGGCACACACACTGTATATATACATACTGTCACCTGAAGCACACACTGTATATATACACACTGTCACCTGAAGCACACACTGTATATATACATACTGTCACCTGAAGCACACACTGTATATATACACACTGTCACCTGAAGCACACACTGTATATATACATACTGTCACCTGAGGCACACACTGTATATATACACACTGTCACCTGAAGCACACACTGTATATATACATACTGTCACCTGAGGCACACACTGTATATATACACACACTGTCACCTGAGGCACACACTGTATATATACACACACTGTCACCTGAGGCACACACTGTATATATATATATATATATATATATATATATATATATATATATATATATACACACTGTCACCTGAGGCACACACTGTATATATACACACACTGTCACCTGAGGCACACACTGTAAATATATACACACACTGTCACCTGAGGCACACACTGTATATATATATACACACACTGTCACCTGAGGCACACACTGTATATATACACGCACTGTCACCTGAGGCACACACTGTATATATACACACACTGTCACCTGAGGCACACACTGTATATATACACACACTGTCACCTGAAGCACACACTGTATATATACACACACTGTCACCTGAAGCACACACTGTATATATACACACTGTCACCTGAGGCACACACTGTATATATACACACTGTCACCTGAGGCACACACTGTATATATACACACTGTCACCTGAGGCACACACACTGTATATATACACACTGTCACCTGAGGCACACACACTGTATATATACACACTGTCACCTGAGGCACACACACTGTATATATACACACTGTCACCTGAGGCACACACACTGTATATATACAAACTGTCACCTGAGGCACACACACTGTATATACACACACACTGTCACCTGAAGCACACACTGTATATATACACACTGTCACCTGAGACACACACACTGTATATATACACACTGTCACCTGAGACACACACACTGTATATATACATACTGTCACCTGAGGCACACACTGTATATATACACACTGTCACCTGAGACACACACACTGTATATATACACACTGTCACCTGAGGCACACACTGTATATATACACACACTGTCACCTGAGGCACACACTGTATATATATATATATACACACACTGTCACCTGAGGCACACACTGTATATATACACACACTGTCACCTGAGGCACACACTGTCATCTGAGGCACACACTGTATATATACACACACTGTCACCTGAGGCACACACTGTATATATATATATACACACTGTCACCTGAGGCACACACTGTATATATACACACACTGTCACCTGAGGCACACACTGTCACCTGAGGCACACACTGTATATATACACACACTGTCACCTGAAGCACACACTGTATATATACATACTGTCACCTCAGGCACACACTGTATATATACACACTGTCACCTGAGGCACACACTGTATATATACACACTGTCACCTGAGACACACACTGTATATATACACACTGTCACCTGAGGCACACACTGTGTGTATGTATGTATATATATGTATGTATATATATATATATATATATATATATATATATATATATATATATATATATATATATATATATACACTCACTGTCACCTGAAGCACACACTGTATATATACACACTGTCACTTGTGGCACACACTGTATATATACACACTGTCACCTGAGGCGCACACACTGTATATATACACACTGTCACCTGAGGCACACACTGTATATATACACACTGTCACCTGAAGCACACACTGTATATATGCACACACTGTATATATACACACTGTCACCTGAGGCACACACTGTATATATACACACTGTCACCTGAAGCACACACTGTATATATGCACACACTGTATATATATATACACTGTCACCTGAAGCACACACTGTATATATACACACTGTCACCTGAGGCACACACTGTATATATACACACTGTCACCTGAGGCACACACTGTATATATACACACACTGTCACCTGAGGCACACACTGTAAATATATACACACACTGTCACCTGAGGCACACACTGTATATATATATACACACACTGTCACCTGAGGCACACACTGTATATATACACGCACTGTCACCTGAGGCACACACTGTATATATACACACACTGTCACCTGAGGCACACACTGTATATATACACACACTGTCACCTGAAGCACACACTGTATATATACACACTGTCACCTGAGGCACACACTGTATATATACACACTGTCACCTGAGGCACACACTGTATATATACACACTGTCACCTGAGGCACACACTGTATATATACACACTGTCACCTGAGGCACACACTGTATATATACACACTGTCACCTGAGGCACACACACTGTATATATACACACTGTCACCTGAGGCACACACACTGTATATATACACACTGTCACCTGAGGCACACACACTGTATATATAGACACTGTCACCTGAGGCACACACACTGTATATATACAAACTGTCACCTGAGGCACACACACTGTATATACACACACACTGTCACCTGAAGCACACACTGTATATATACACACTGTCACCTGAGACACACACACTGTATATATACACACTGTCACCTGAGACACACACACTGTATATATACATACTGTCACCTGAGGCACACACTGTATATATACACACTGTCACCTGAGACACACACACTGTATATATACACACTGTCACCTGAGGCACACACTGTATATATACACACACTGTCACCTGAGGCACACACTGTATATATATATATACACACACTGTCACCTGAGGCACACACTGTATATATACACACACTGTCACCTGAGGCACACACTGTCATCTGAGGCACACACTGTATATATACACACACTGTCACCTGAGGCACACACTGTATATATATATATATACACACTGTCACCTGAGGCACACACTGTATATATACACACACTGTCACCTGAGGCACACACACTGTATATATATATATACACACTGTCACCTGAGGCACACACACTGTATATATAGACACTGTCACCTGAGGCACACACACTGTATATATACAAACTGTCACCTGAGGCACACACACTGTATATACACACACACTGTCACCTGAAGCACACACTGTATATATACACACTGTCACCTGAGACACAC
>NC_069499.1:23045443-23320443 GCF_027579735.1 Bombina bombina | reverse complement strand
AGCGTTATTAGCTGTCACATCTGGGGATGAAACACGCAATGTAATGAGCGAATTTAGTAATCTTTAAAGGGACGTGGACATCCTAATGAAACTATCATGATGTGCTATATATTATTAAATGTCCATTTGTATTGATCTCCATTGTTAAATCATAGCTCCTTCCCGCAGGAGCATACTTGGGTATACTCATGAGCCTGCCCAAGGTGAGCATTATAGAGCAGCAGTGTCTGTAACAATGCTATACATATACGCTCCTGAGCCTACCTCTGTATGCTGTCATGTAAAGGAGCCAAGTTTTAACTAAGATTGAAAATGGTCAGTATGATAAAAGAAATAAATAAGAAAGTATTTTGCTATTTCTACAGTGCTGTAGCTTTTCTCTTTGTGAGGATTAAACACATAGCATTACAGGGTCGCTGCTTTACCTTTTCCCTTTGTGAGGATTGAACACATAGCATTACAGGGTCGCTGATGTACCTTTTCCCTTTGTGAGGAATGAACACATAGCATTACAGGGTCGCTGCTGTAGCTTTCCCTTTGTGAGGATTAAACACATAGCATTACAGGGTCGGTGCTGTAGCTTTCCCTTTGTGAGGATTAAACACATAGCATTACAGGGTCGGTGCTGTAGCTTTCCCTTTGTGAGGATTAAACACATAGCATTACAGGGTTGCTGCTGTAGCTTTCCCTTTGTGAGGATTAAACACATAGCATTACAGGGTCGCTGCTGTAGCTTTCCCTTTGTGAGGATTAAACACATAGCATTACAGGGTCGCTGCTGTAGCTTTCCCTTTGTGAGGATTAAACACATAGCATTACAGGGTCGCTGCTGTAGCTTTCCCTTTGTGAGGATTAAACACATAGCATTACAGGGTCGCTGCTGTAGCTTTCCCTTTGTGAGGATTAAACACATAGCATTACAGGGTCGCTGCTGTAGCTTTCCCTTTGTGAGGATTGAACACATAGCATTACAGGGTCGCTGCTGTACCTTTTCCCTTTGTGAGGATTGAACACATAGCATTACAGGGTCGGTGCTGTAGCTTTCCCTTCGTGGGGATTAAACACATAGCATTGCAGGGTCACTGCTGTAGCTTTCCCTTTGTGAGGATTAAACACATAGTATTACAGGGTCGCTGCTGTAGCTTTCCCTTTGTGGGGATTAAACACATAGCATTGCAGGGTCACTGCTGTAGCTTTCCCTTTGTGAGGATTAAACACATAGTATTACAGGGTCGCTGCTGTAGCTTTCCCTTTGTGGGGATTAAACACATAGCATTACAGGGTCGCTGCTGTAGCTTTCCCTTTGTGGGGATTAAACACATAGCATTACAGGGTTGCTGCTGTACCTTTCCCTTTGTGGGGATTAAACACATAGCATTACAGGGTTGCTGCTGTATCTTTCCCTTTGTGAGGATTAAACACATAGCATTACAGGGTCGGTGCTGTACCTTTTCCATTTGTGAGGATTGAACACATAGCATTACAGGGTCGGTGCTGTAGCTTTCCCTTTGTGAGGATTAAACACATAGCATTACAGGGTCGCTGCTGTAGCTTTCCCTTTGTGAGGATTAAACACATAACATAACAGGGTCGCTGCTGTACCTTTTCCCTTTGTGAGGATTCAACACATAGTATTACGGGGTCGCTGCTGTAGCTTTCCCTTTGTGGGGATTAAACACATAGCATTACAGGGTTGCTGCTGTACCTTTCCCTTTGTGAGGATTAAACACCTAGCATTACAGGGTCAGTGCTGTAGCTTTCCCTTTGTGAGGATTAAACACATAGTATTACGGGATCGCTGCTGTAGCTTTCCCTTTGTGGGTATTAAACACATAGCATTACAGGGTTGCTGCTGTACCTTTTCCCTTTGTGGGGATTAAACACATAGCATTACAGGGTCGGTGCTGTACCTTTCCCTTTGTGAGGATTAAACACCTAGCATTACAGGGTCAGTGCTGTAGCTTTTCCCTTTGTGAGGATTAAACACATGGCATTACAGGGTCGGTGCTGTAGCTTTCCCTTTGTGGGGATTAAACACATGGCATTACAGGGTCGCTGCTGTAGCTTTCCCTTTGTGGGGCTTAAACACATAGCATTACAGGGTTGCTGCTGTAGCTTTCCCTTTGTGGGGCTTAAACACATAGCATTACAGGGTCGCTGCTGTAGCTTTCCCTTTGTGGGGATTAAACACATAAAATGAAATAAGTGTGTATCTTGCAGCGCCACAGATAACAACCATACAAGCTATTCCTCAAAATGCGGAATCTCCCAAGCAGATCCCAATGAGTCAGTGGAATAAAATGCCAAAAAGTACAGCGCTACAATTCCCTAGATGAAGGGTATGTGGCTAAAGATGGTGTCCAAGATTGGTTATAAATATATAAATGACTAATTAGCTCAAATACATAAGATCCAAATTTTAAAATATTAAAATATAAAATCAATCAAAACTAAATATGATTGAAATATAACATTTAATGTAACAATAAGTAAAATCAATAGTGATGACAATGGGTAAACGTTTGACAATGAGTAAAATGTATACAATCTAAGCATACATTAGGTGCTGCTGAAAATAGGACTATAGGCAAAACTCTATAGTATATATATATGATGGAAGTAATGCTATTCAGTCAGTATATGTCCAGTTAATTTGAAATGTCCAAAAGAAACCCAGAAAATCCAAGAACAGTCCTACGACTTGTTCAGGCTGGTGAAATGTCCAAATATATTTGGAGTGATGAAAACAAACAAGAATTAAAAATAAAGACCAGTCTTGAGAAAGGTCCTTGCGGACCGAAACGCGTTGGCTATAACTGGTAATACGGCTCAGGATCTTATTTGGAGAGTAGAATACTTATACTCTTATTCTTTAGTAGCTGTATTGCACTATGTACGTTTTTTGTACAATTCTATAGGTTCATGATGGTATCATCAAAGGACTGACACACTCTTTGAGAAGAGGACCATCACCTAGGAATTTAACAACAACACTGCTTGGATTCACTTGGGTTACCACATATCACATTGATTTTGGGAACACTAAAATTGTTTTTTACTAAGGATTTGTTTTCAGGATTTTTCAAGGATGATTTGCAAAGACATTTTTTAGGGCTGTTTTTAGGTGTACACCTCACAGTTTTCACATTTTTTCTTGTCCTCTGCTTTTTTAATTTTTAGCCTTATTTTTCACGCACGCATCTGTGATATCACATTATTTTATATTTTCATTTTTTGAGGAGCTTTTCACATTTTATATTTTGGATCCATATACATATATATATTTCTTTTGAACACTTTTTTGTCAAATTTTTTTCACCATGTTGGAACACATATGAACATCTTTATTTTTAATTCTTGTTTGTTTTCATCACTCCAAATATATTTGGACATTTCACCAGCCTGAACAAGTCGTAGGACTGTTCTTGGATTTTCTGGGTTTCTTTTGGACATTTCAAATTAACTGGACATATACTGACTGAATAGCATTACTTCCATCATATATATATACTATAGAGTTTTGCCTATAGTCCTATTTTCAGCAGCACCTAATGTATGCTTAGATTGTATACATTTTACTCATTGTCAAACGTTTACCCATTGTCATCACTATTGATTTTACTTATTGTTACATTAAATGTTATATTTTAATCATATTTAGTTTTGATTGATTTTATATTTTAATATTTAAAAATTTGGATCTTATGTATTTGAGCTAACTAGTCATTTATATATTTATAACCAATCGTGGACACCATCTTTAGCCACATACCCTTCATCTACGGCATTGTAGCGCTGTACTTTTTGGGATTAAACACATAGCTTTACAGGGTCGGTGCTGTAGCTTTCCCTTTGTGGGGATTAAACACATGGCATTACAGGGTCGCTGCTGTAGCTTTCCCTTTGTGAGGATTAAACACATAGCATTACAGGGTCGGTGCTGTACCTTTTCCCTTTGTGAGGATTAAACACATAGCATTACAGGGTCGCTGCTGTACCTTTTCCTTTGTGAGGATTAAACACATAGCATTACAAGGTCGCTGCTGTACCTTTCCCTTTGTGAGGATTAAACACATAGCATTACAAGGTCGCTGCTGTACCTTTCCCTTTGTGAGGATTAAACACATAGCATTACAAGGTCGCTGCTGTACCTTTCCCTTTGTGAGGATTAAACACACAGCATTACAGGGTCGCTGCTGTACCTTTCCCTTTGTGAGGATTAAACACATAGCATTACAGGGTCGGTGCTGTACCTTTCCCTTTGTGAGTATTAAACACATAGCATTACAGGGTCGCTGCTGTACCTTTCCCTTTGTGAGGATTAAACACATAACATTACAGGGTCGGTGCTGTACCTTTCCCTTTGTGAGGATTAAACACATAGCATTACAGGGTCGCTGCTGTAGCTTTCCCTTTGTGGGGATTAAACACATAGCATTACAGGGTCAGTGCTGTAGCTTTCCCTTTGTGGGGATTAAACACATAGCATTACAGGGTCAGTGCTGTAGCTTTCCCTTTGTGAGGATTAAACACTTAGCATTACAGGGTCGGTACTTTAGCTTTCCCTTTGTGGGGATTAAACACATGGCATTACAGGGTTGCTGTTGTAGCTTTCCCTTTGTGGGGATTAAACACATAGTATTACAGGGTCGCTGCTGTAGCTTTCCCTTTGTGGGGATTAAACACATAGCATTACCGGGTCGGTGCTGTACCTTTCCCTTTGTGAGGATTAAACACATAGCATTACCGGGTCGGTGCTGTACCTTTTCCCTTTGTGAGGATTAAACACATAGCATTACAGGGTCGCTGCTGTAGCTTTCCCTTTGTGGGGATTAAACACATAGTATTACAGGGTCGCTGCTGTAGCTTTCCCTTTGTGGGGATTAAACACATGACATTACAGGGTCGCTGCTGTAGCTTTCACTTTGTGGGGATTAAACACATAGCTTTACAGGGTTGCTGCTGTACCTTTCCCTTTGTGGGGATTAAACACATAGCATTACAGGGTCAGTGCTGTAGCTTTCCCTTTGTGGGGATTAAACACTTAGCATTACAGGGTCGGTGCTTTAGCTTTCCCTTTGTGAGGATTAAACACATAGCATTACAGGGTCAGTGCTGTACCTTTCCCTTTGTGGGGATTAAACACATAGTATTACGGGGTCGCTGCTGTACCTTTCCCTTTGTGGGGATTAAACACATAACATTACAGGGTCGCTGCTGTAGCTTTCCCTTTGTGGGGATTAAACACATAGCATTACAGGGTTGGTGCTGTAGCTTTCCCTTTGTGGGGATTAAACACATAGCATTACAGGGTCGGTGCTGTAGATTTCCCTTTGTGAGGATTAAACACATAGCATTACAGGGTTGGTGCTGTAGCTTTCCCTTTGTGAGGATTAAACACATAGCATTACAGGGTTGGTGCTGTAGCTTTCCCTTTGTGAGGATTAAACACATAGCATTACAGGGTCAGTGCTGTACCTTTCCCTTTGTGAGGATTAACACATAGCATTACAGGGTCGCTGCTGTAGCTTTCCCTTTGTGGGGATTAAACACATAGCATTACCGGGTCTGTGCTGTACCTTTCCCTTTGTGAGGATTAGACACATAGCATTACCGGGTCGGTGCTGTACCTTTCCCTTTGTGAGGATTAAACACATAGCATTACAGGGTCGCTGCTGTACTTTTCCCTTTGTGGGGATTAAACACATAGCATTACAGGGTCGGTGCTGTACCTTTCCCTTTGTGGGGATTAAGCACATAGCATTACAGGGTCGCTGCTGTACCTTTCCCTTTGTGAGGATTAAACACATAGCATTACAGGGTCGCTGCTGTACCTTTCCCTTTGTGGGGATTAAACACATAGCATTACAGGGTCGCTGCTGTACCTTTCCCTTTGTGGGGATTAAACACATAGCATTACAGGGTCGCTGCTGTACCTTTCCCTTTGTGAGGATTAAACACATAGCATTACCGGGTCGTTGCTGTACCTTTTCCCTTTGTGAGGATTAAACACATAGCATTACAGGGTCGCTGCTGTAGCTTTCCCTTTGTGGGGATTAAACACATAGCATTACCGGGTTGGTGCTGTACCTTTCCCTTTGTGAGGATTATACACATAGCATTACAGGGTCGCTGCTGTACTTTTCCCTTTGTGGGGATTAAACACATAGCATTACAGGGTCGGTGCTGTACCTTTCCCTTTGTGGGGATTAAACACATAGCATTACAGGGTCGCTGCTGTATCTTTCCCTTTGTGAGGATTAAACACATAGCATTACAGGGTCACTGCTGTACCTTTCCCTTTGTGGGGATTAAACACATAGCATTACAGGGTCGCTGCTGTACCTTTCCCTTTGTGGGGATTAAACACATAGCATTACAGGGTCGCTGCTGTACCTTTCCCTTTGTGAGGATTAAACACATAGCATTACAGGGTCGCTGCTGTAGCTTTCCCTTTGTGAGGATTAAACACATAGCATTACAGGGTTGGTGCTGTACCTTTTCCCTTTTGTGGGGATTAAACACATAGCATTACAGGGTCGCTGCTGTAGCTTTCCCTTTGTGAGGATTAAACACATAGCATTACAGGGTCAGTGCTGTACCTTTTCCCTTTGTGAGGATTAAACACTCTCCCTTTGTGAGGATTAAACACATAGCATTACAGGGTTGGTGCTGTAGCTTTCCCTTTGTGAGGATTAAACACATAACATTACAGGGTCGGTGCTGTACCTTTCCCTTTGTGAGGATTAAACACATAGCATTACAGGGTCGCTGTTGTACCTTTTCCCTTTTTGAGGATTAAACACATAGCATTACAAGGTCGCTGCTGTACCTTTCCCTTTGTGAGGATTAAACACATAGCATTACAAGGTCGCTGCTGTACCTTTCCCTTTGTGAGGATTAAACACATAGCATTACAAGGTCGCTGCTGTACCTTTCCCTTTGTGAGGATTAAACACATAGCATTACAGGGTCGCTGCTGTACCTTTCCCTTTGTGAGGATTAAACACATAGCATTACAGGGTCGGTGCTGTACCTTTCCCTTTGTGAGGATTAAACACATAGCATTACAGGGTCGGTGCTGTACCTTTCCCTTTGTGAGGATTAAACACATAACATTACAGGGTCGGTGCTGTACCTTTCCCTTTGTGAGGATTAAACACATAGCATTACAGGGTCGCTGTTGTACCTTTTCCCTTTGTGAGGATTAAACACATAGCATTACAAGCTCGCTGCTGTACCTTTCCCTTTGTGAGGATTAAACACATAGCATTACAAGGTCGCTGCTGTACCTTTCCCTTTGTGAGGATTAAACACATAGCATTACAAGGTCGCTGCTGTACCTTTCCCTTTGTGAGGATTAAACACATAGCATTACAGGGTCGCTGCTGTACCTTTCCCTTTGTGAGGATTAAACACATAGCATTACAGGGTCGGTGCTGTACCTTTCCCTTTGTGAGGATTAAACACATAGCATTACAGGGTCGGTGCTGTACCTTTCCCTTTGTGAGGATTAAACACATAACATTACAGGGTCGGTGCTGTACCTTTCCCTTTGTGAGGATTAAACACATAGCATTACAGGGTCGCTGCTGTAGCTTTCCCTTTGTGAGGATTAAACACATAGCATTACAAGGTCGCTGCTGTACCTTTCCCTTTGTGAGGATTAAACACATAGCATTACAAGGTCGCTGCTGTACCTTTCCCTTTGTGGGGATTAAACACATAGCATTACAGGCTCGCTGCTGTACCTTTCCCTTTGTGAGGATTAAACACATAGCATTACAGGGTCGCTGCTGTAGCTTTCCCTTTGTGAGGATTAAACACATAGCATTACAGGGTTGGTGCTGTACCTTTTCCCTTTTGTGGGGATTAAACACATAGCATTACAGGGTCGCTGCTGTAGCTTTCCCTTTGTGAGGATTAAACACATAGCATTACAGGGTCAGTGCTGTACCTTTTCCCTTTGTGAGGATTAAACACTTTCCCTTTGTGAGGATTAAACACATAGCATTACAGGGTCGGTGCTGTACCTTTCCCTTTGTGGGGATTAAACACATAGCATTACAGGGTCGCTGCTGTACCTTTCCCTTTGTGGGGATTAAACACATAGCATTACAGGGTCGCTGCTGTAGATTTCCCTTTGTGGGGATTAAACACATAGCATTACAGGGTTGGTGCTGTAGCTTTCCCTTTGTGAGGATTAAACACATAACATTACAGGGTCGGTGCTGTACCTTTCCCTTTGTGAGGATTAAACACATAGCATTACAGGGTCGGTGCTGTAGATTTCCCTTTGTGAGTATTAAACACATAGCATTACAGGGTTGCTGCTGTACCTTTCCCTTTGTGAGGATTAAACACATAGCATTACAGGGTCGGTGCTGTAGCTTTCCCTTTGTGAGGATTAAACACATAGCATTACAGGGTCGCTGCTGTACCTTTTCCCTTTGTGGGGATTAAACACATAGCATTACAGGGTCAGTGCTTTACCTTTTCCCTTTGTGGGGATTAAACACCTAGCATTACAGGGTCGGTGCTGTACCTTTTCCCTTTGTGGGGATTAAACACCTAGCATTACAGGGTCGGTGCTGTACCTTTTCCCTTTGTGGGGATTAAACACCTAGCATTACAGGGTCGCTGCTGTACCTTTTCCCTTTGTGGGGATTAAACACTTAGCATTACAGGGTCGGTGCTTTAGCTTTCCCTTTGTGAGGATTAAACACATAGCATTACAGGGTCAGTGCTGTAGCTTTCCCTTTGTGGGGATTAAACACTTAGCATTACAGGGTCGGTGCTTTAGCTTTCCCTTTGTGAGGATTAAACACATAACATTACAGGGTCAGTGCTGTACCTTTTCCCTTTGTGAGGATTAAACACTTTCCCTTTTGTGAGGATTAAACACATAACATTACAGGGTCGGTGCTGTACCTTTCCCTTTGTGAGGATTAAACACATAGCATTACAGGGTCGGTGCTGTAGATTTCCCTTTGTGAGGATTAAACACATAGCATTACAGGGTCGCTGCTGTACCTTTCCCTTTGTGAGGATTAAACACTTTCCCTTTGTGAGGATTAAACACATAACATTACAGGGTCGGTGCTGTACCTTTCCCTTTGTGAGGATTAAACACATAGCATTACAGGGTCGGTGCTGTAGATTTCCCTTTGTGAGGATTAAACACATAGCATTACAGGGTCAGTGCTGTACCTTTTCCCTTTGTGAGGATTAAACACTTTCCCTTTGTGAGGATTAAACACATAACATTACAGGGTTGGTGCTGTAGCTTTCCCTTTGTGTGGATTAAACACATAGCATTACAGGGTTGGTGCTGTAGATTTCCCTTTGTGAGGATTAAACGCATAACATTACAGGGTCAGTGCTGTACCTTTCCCTTTGTGAGGATTAAACACATAGCATTACAGGGTCGGTGCTGTACCTTTTCCCTTTGTGAGGATTAAACACATAGCATTACAGGGTCGGTGCTGTACCTTTTCCCTTTGCGAGGATTAAACACATAGCATTACAGGGTCGCTGCTGTAGCTTTCCCTTTGTGGGGATTAAACACATAACATTACAGGGTTGGTGCTGTAGCTTTCCCTTTGTGAGGATTAAACACATAGCTTTACAGGGTCGCTGCTGTACCTTTTCCCTTTGTGAGGATTAAACACATAGCATTACAGGGTCGCTGCTGTAGCTTTCCCTTTGTGAGGATTAAACACATAACATTACATGGTCGCTGCTGTAGCTTTCCCTTTGTGAGGATTAAACACATAGCATTACAGGGTCGCTGCTGTAGCTTTCCCTTTGTGAGGATTAAACACATAGCATTACAGGGTCGCTGCTGTAGCTTTCCCTTTGTGGGGATTAAACACATAGCATTACAGGGTCGCTGCTGTAGCTTTCCCTTTGTGGGGATTAAACACATAGCATTACAGGGTCGCTGCTGTAGCTTTCCCTTTGTGGGGATTAAACACATAGCATTACAGGGTCGCTGCTGTAGCTTTCCCTTTGGGAGGATTAAACACATAGCATTACCGGGTCGGTGCTGTAGCTTTCCCTTTGTGGGGATTAAACACATAGCATTACCGGGTCGCTGCTGTAGCTTTCCCTTTGTGGGGATTAAACACATAGCATTACAGGGTCGCTGCTGTAGCTTTCCCTTTGTGGGGATTAAACACATAGCATTACAGGGTCGGTGCTGTAGCTTTCCCTTTGTGAGGATTAAACACATAGCATTACAGGGTCGCTGCTGTACCTTTCCCTTTGTGGGGATTAAACACATAGCATTACAGGGTCAGTGCTGTACCTTTTCCCTTTGTGAGGATTAAACACATAGCATTACAGGGTCGCTGCTGTACCTTTCCCTTTGTGAGGATTAAACACATAGCATTACAGGGTCGCTGCTGTAGCTTTCCCTTTGTGAGGATTAAACACATAGCATTACAGGGTTGCTGCTGTAGCTTTCCCTTTGTGAGGATTAAACACATAACATAACAGGGTCACTGCTGTACCTTTCCCTTTGTGGGGATTAAACACATAGCATTACAGGGTCGCTGCTGTACCTTTGCCTTTGTGAGGATTAAACACATAGCATTACAGGGTCGCTGCTGTACCTTTCCCTTTGTGAGGATTAAACACATAGCATTACAGGGTCGGTGCTGTAGTTACAGGGTCGGTGCTGTAGCTCTAATGAATGAGAACAGATAATCATTAGACTATAATAAACAAATACAATAGACAGACAACACTAATACAAAGTTAATCTCCTGAATTTGCTTAAAGGGACATGAAACGAAATTTTTTTCTTTTTTGATTTAGATAGAGCAGCAATTTTGAACAACTTTCCAATTCACTTGCATTATCTAATTTTATTCCATCTCTCGATATCCTTTGTTGAAAAGCACATCTAAATAGGCTCAGTATCTGCTGATTGGTGGCTGCACTAATATGCTTCATGATTGGCTCACATGTGCAATTGTGCATTAATATTTTTTCAACAAACGATAACTAAAGAATAAAGCAAATTACATAATAGAAGTCGTAATGTTGTTTAAAATTGTATTCTCTATCCGAATCATGAAAGAAAGAATTGTGGGTTTCATGTCCCTTTAAGGCATTTTCCCTTTTGTATAAAGAAAACTATAAGCATAAAATGAATTTAACTTCTTTGGCGCAGGAATAATACGGACCCCAGGTGTTAGCAGGCGCCCTCCTATGTTACTATTAGTGTGACACCAAGTGCCCCACACCTGTTTGCACAAGGAAGTTCTGTAAGATGAGGTTCCCATTCAATGAGAAACAACTTTATACGCTTTTCTGTATCCCCCTTAAAGTGATGGCAAACTTTCCACTTTTTCTAATCGGATCCTGAATGTTTGTGATGTTTAAGATGGAGTTTAATTGATGACTTCTAATAAAGATGCTCTGTAACTTACTTTTTAATCTAGCCGCGCCATTCTAATACTGCGCACTCCCGCCATCCTCTGCAAAAGTAATATTTTTTGTAAGCTAAAGATTTGAACTGTTGTCCAATCAATGTTCTATCCCTATGGCACTTTTATTGTAGTTAGAGCGCTGATCGGAGAACAGTTCCAATCTATAGCTCATAAAGAATATTACTTTTGCAGTGGGCGGTGGGAGCAGTGGGAATTAGAATGGCACGGCTAGATTAAAAAGTAAATTATAGCTCATCTTCATTAGAAGTGATCAATTAAAGTCCATCTAAAAAATCGCTAACATTCAGCATCTAATTATAAAATGGGGAAAGTTTACCATCAGTTTTAAGTGATTATAAACGCTAATGAATTAAAGCCCAATATCAAATAATAATCTTAATAATAGGGGCACTTAAATTCATTAAAGTTTACAAAGACGCATATTTCTTTCATGTAATTAACAAGAGTCCATGAGCTAGTGACGTATGGGATATACATTCCTACCAGGAGGGGCAAAGTTTCCCAAACCTTAAAATGCCTATAAATACACCCCTCACCACACCCACAAATCAGTTTTACAAACTTTGCCTCCAAGGGAGGTGGTGAAGTAAGTTTGTGCTAGATTCTACGTTGATATGCGCTCCGCAGCAAGTTGGGGCCCGGTTTTCCTCTCAGCGTGCAGTGAATGTCAGAGGGATGTGAAGAGAGTATTGCCTATTGAATGCAGTGATCTCCTTCTACGGGGTCTATTTCATAAGGTTCTCCGTTATCGGTCGTAGAGATTCATCTCTTACCTCCCTTTTCAGATCGACGATATACTCTTATATTTACCATTACCTCTACTGATTCTCGTTTCAGTACTGGTTTGGCTTTCTACAAACATGTAGATGAGTGTCCTGGGGTAAGTAAGTCTTATTTTCTGTGACACTCTAAGCTATGGTTGGGAACTTTATTTATAAAGTTCTAAATATATGTATTCAAACATTTATTTGCCTTGACTCAGAATGTTCAACTTTCCTTATTTTCAGACAGTCAGTTTCATATTTGGGATTATGCATTGAATTATCATATTTCTTCTGTTATGTGTGATCAGTCCACGGGTCATCATTACTTCTGGGATATAACTCCTCCCCAACAGGAAATGCAAGAGGATTCACCCAGCAGAGCTGCATATAGCTCCTCCCCTCTACGTCAGTCCCAGTCATTCTCTTGCACCCAACGACTAGATAGGATGTGTGAGAGGACTATGGTGATTATACTTAGTTTTTATGACTTCAATCAAAAGTTTGTTATTTTACAATAGCACCGGAGCGTGTTATTACTTCTCTGGCAGAGTTTGAGGAAGAATCTACCAGAGTTTTTTACTATGATTTTAACCGGAGTAGTTAAGATCATATTGCTGTTCTCGGCCATCTGAGGGAGGTAAAAGCTTCAGATCAGGGGACAGCGGGCAGATGAATCTGCATTGAGGTATGTAGCAGTTTTTATTTTCTGAATGGAATTGATGAGAAAATCCTGCCATACCGTTATAATGACATGTATGTATACACTTCAGTATTCTGGGGATGGTATTTCACCGGAACTACTCTGTTAAAAGTCACTAATCCTTTTAATAAGTATTTATCATGTTAAACGTTTTTGCTGGAATGTAGAATCGTTTACATTTCTGAGGTACTGAGTGAATAAATATTTGGGCATTATTTTCCACTTGGCAGTTGTTTGGTTTTAATTGTGACAGTTTCGTTTCTCTTCACTGCTGTGTGTGAGGGGGAGGGGCCGTTTTTGGCGCTCTTTGCTACGCATCAAAAAATTCCAGTCAGTTACTCTTATATTCCTGCATGATCCGGTTCATCTCTGACAGATCTCAGGGGTCTTCAAACTTCTTTGGAGGGAGGTAGATTCTCTCAGCAGAGCTGTGAGAATTTTATATTGACTGTGAATAAAAACGTTGCTCTGTAATTTTTATGTCAAATTTAATTATTGTTATTTTACTAATGGGAACAAACCTTTGCTAAAAAGTTGTGTTGTTTTAAAGTTTGATGCTATAACTGTTTTTCAGTTCATTGTTTCAACTGTCATTTAATCGTTTAGTACCTCTTTGAGGCACAGTACGTTTTTGCTAAAAAAGATTATAACCAAGTTGCAAGTTTATTGCTAGTGTGTTAAACATGTCTGACTCAGAGGAAGATATCTGTGTCATTTGTTCCAATGCCAAGGTGGAGCCCAATAGAAATTTATGTACTAACTGTATTGATGCTACTTTAAATAAAAGTCAATCTGTACAATTTGAACAAATTTCACCAAACAGCGAGGGGAGAGTTATGCCGACTAACTCGCCTCACGCGGCAGTACCTGCATCTCCCGCCCGGGAGGTGCGTGATATTATGGCGCCTAATACATCTGGGCGGCCATTACAGATAACATTACAAGATATGGCTACTGTTATGACTGAAGTTTTGTCTAAATTACCAGAACTAAGAGGCAAGCGTGATCACTCTGGGGTGAGAACAGAGTGCGCTGACAATACTAGGGCCATGTCTGATACTGCGTCACAGCTTGCAGAGCATGAGGACGGAGAGCTTCATTCTGTAGGTGACGGTTCTGATCCAAACAGATTGGATTCAGATATTTCAAATTTTAAATTTAAATTGGAGAACCTCCGTGTATTACTAGGGGAGGTCTTAGCAGCTCTCAATGATTGTAACACCGTTGCAATACCAGAGAAACTGTGTAGGTTGGATAAATACTTTGCGGTACCCGGCGAGTACTGACGTTTTTCCTATACCTAAGAGACTAACTGAAATTGTTACTAAGGAGTGGGATAGACCCGGTGTGCCGTTCTCACCCCCTCCAATATTTAGAAAGATGTTTCCAATAGACACCACCACTCGGGACTTATGGCAAACGGTCCCTAAGGTGGAGGGAGCAGTTTCTACTTTAGCTAAGCGTACCACTATCCCGGTGGAGGATAGCTGTGCTTTTTCAGATCCAATGGATAAAAAATTAGAGGGTTACCTTAAGAAAATGTTTGTTCAACAAGGTTTTATATTGCAACCCCTTGCATGTATCGCGCCGATTACGGCTGCGGCAGCATTTTGGATTGAGTCTCTGGAAGAGAACCTTAGTTCATCTACGCTAGACGACATTACGGACAGGCTTAGAGTCCTTAAACTAGCTAATTCATTCATTTCGGAGGCCGTAGTACATTTAACCAAACTTACGGCTAAGAACTCAGGATTCGCCATACAGGCACGTAGGGCGCTGTGGCTAAAATCCTGGTCAGCTGATGTTACTTCTAAGTCCAAATTACTTAATATACCTTTCAAGGGGCAGTCTTTATTTGGGCCCGGTTTGAAAGAAATTATCGCTGACATTACAGGAGGTAAGGGCCACGCCCTACCTCAAGACAAAGCCAAAGCTAAGGCTAGACAGTCTAATTTTCGTCCCTTTCGGAATTTCAAAACAGGAGCAGCATCAACCTCCACTGCACCAAAACAGGAGGGAGCTGTTGCTCGTTACAGGCAAGGCTGGAAGCCTAACCAGTCCTGGAACAAGAGCAAGCAGGCCAGGAAACCTGCTGCTGCCCCAAAGACAGCATGAACCGAGAGCCCCCGATCCGGGACCGGATCTAGTGGGGGGCAGACTTTCTCTCTTCGCCCAGGCCTGGGCAAGAGATGTTCAGGATCCCTGGGCGCTAGAGATCATATCTCAGGGATACCTTCTAGACTTCAAATTATCTCCCCCAAGAGGGAGATTTCATCTGTCAAGATTGTCAACAAACCAGATAAAGAAAGAAGCGTTTCTACGCTGTGTACAAGATCTGTTATTAATGGGAGTGATCCATCCGGTTCCGCGGTCGGAACAAGGACAAGGGTTCTACTCAAACCTGTTTGTGGTTCCCAAAAAAGAGGGAACTTTCAGGCCAATCTTAGATTTAAAGATTCTAAACAAATTCCTAAGAGTTCCATCGTTCAAAATGGAAACTATTCGGACAATCTTACCCATGATCCAAAAGGGTCAGTACATGACCACAGTGGATTTAAAAGATGCTTACCTTCACATACCGATTCACAAAGATCATCACCGGTATCTAAGGTTTGCCTTCTTAGACAGGCACTACCAGTTTGTAGCTCTTCCATTCGGATTGGCTACGGCTCCAAGAATCTTCACAAAGGTTCTGGGTGCCCTTCTGGCGGTACTAAGACCGCGAGGGATTTCGGTAGCTCCGTACCTAGACGACATTCTAATACAAGCTTCAAGCTTTCAAACTGCCAAGTCTCATACAGAGTTAGTACTGGCATTTCTAAGGTCGCATGGATGGAAAGTGAACGAAAAGAAGAGTTCTCTTTTTCCTCTCACAAGAGTTCCATTCTTGGGGACTCTTATAGATTCTGTAGAAATGAAGATTTACCTGACAGAAGACAGGTTAACAAAGCTTCAAAATGCATGCCGTGTCCTTCATTCCATTCAACACCCGTCAGTAGCTCAATGCATGGAGGTGATCGGCTTAATGGTAGCGGCAATGGACATAGTACCTTTTGCACGCCTACACCTCAGACCGCTGCAATTGTGCATGCTAAGTCAGTGGAATGGGGATTACTCAGATTTGTCCCCTACTCTGAATCTGAATCAAGAGACCAGAAATTCTCTTCTATGGTGGCTTTATCGGCCACACCTGTCCAGGGGGATGCCATTCAGCAGGCCAGACTGGACAATTGTAACAACAGACGCCAGCCTACTAGGTTGGGGCGCTGTCTGGAATTCTCTGAAGGCTCAGGGACTATGGAATCAGGAGGAGAGTCTCCTTCCAATAAACATCCTGGAATTGAGAGCAGTTCTCAATGCCCTTCTGGCTTGGCCCCAATTAACAACTCGGGGGTTCATCAGGTTTCAGTCGGACAACATCACGACTGTAGCTTACATCAACCATCAGGGAGGGACAAGAAGCTCCCTAGCAATGATGGAAGTATCAAAGATAATTCGCTGGGCAGAGTCTCACTCTTGCCACCTGTCAGCAATCCACATCCCGGGAGTGGAGAACTGGGAGGCGGATTTCTTGAGTCGCCAGACTTTTCATCCGGGGGAGTGGGAACTTCATCCGGAGGTCTTTGCCCAAATACTTCGACGTTGGGGCAAACCAGAGATAGATCTCATGGCGTCTCGCCAGAACGCCAAACTTCCTCACTACGGGTCCAGATCCAGGGATCCGGGAGCGGTTCTGATAGATGCTTTGACAGCACCTTGGAACTTCGGGATGGCTTATGTGTTTCCACCCTTCCCGCTGCTTCCTCGATTGATTGCCAAAATCAAACAGGAGAGAGCATCAGTGATTCTAATAGCGCCTGCATGGCCACGCAGGACTTGGTATGCAGATCTAGTGGACATGTCATCCTGTCCGCCTTGGTCTCTACCTCTAAGACAGGACCTTCTGATACAGGGTCCATTCAAACATCAAAATCTAACTTCTCTGAAGCTGACTGCTTGGAAATTGAACGCTTGATTTTATCAAAACGTGGTTTTTCTGAGTCGGTTATTGATACCCTGATACAGGCTAGGAAGCCTGTTACCAGAAGGATTTACCATAAAATATGGCGTAAATACCTATACTGGTGCGAATCCAAAGGTTACTCCTGGAGTAAGGTTAGGATCGCTAGGATATTGTCCTTTCTACAAGAAGGTTTAGAAAAGGGTTTATCAGCTAGTTCATTAAAGGGACAGATTTCAGCTCTGTCCATCTTGTTACACAGGCGTCTGTCAGAAAATCCAGACGTCCAGGCCTTTTGTCAGGCTTTAGCTAGGATCAAGCCTGTGTTTAAAGCTGTTGCTCCGCCATGGAGTTTAAACTTAGTTCTTAACGTTTTACAGGGTGTTCCGTTTGAACCCCTTCATTCCATTGATATAAAATTGTTATCTTGGAAAGTTCTGTTTTTAATGGCTATTTCCTCGGCTCGAAGAGTCTCTGAGTTATCAGCCTTACATTGTGATTCTCCTTATCTGATTTTTCACTCAGACAAGGTAGTTCTGCGTACTAAACCTGGGTTCTTACCTAAGGTAGTCACTAACAGGAATATCAATCAAGAGATTGTTGTTCCATCCTTGTGTCCAAATCCTTCTTCAAAGAAGGAACGTCTTCTACACAATCTGGATGTAGTTCGTGCCCTCAAGTTCTACTTGCAGGCAACTAAAGATTTTCGCCAAACTTCTTCCCTGTTTGTCGTTTATTCTGGACAGAGGAGAGGTCAAAAAGCTTCTGCTACCTCTCTCTCCTTTTGGCTTCGTAGCATAATACGTTTAGCCTATGAGACTGCTGGACAGCAGCCTCCTGAAAGAATTACAGCTCACTCCACTAGAGCTGTGGCTTCCACTTGGGCCTTTAAGAATGAGGCCTCTGTTGAACAGATTTGCAAGGCTGCAACTTGGTCTTCGCTTCATACTTTTTCCAAATTTTACAAATTTGACACTTTTGCTTCTTCGGAGGCTATTTTTGGGAGAAAGGTTCTTCAGGCAGTGGTTCCTTCTGTATAATGAGCCTGCCTATCCCTCCCGTCATCCGTGTACTTTTGCTTTGGTATTGGTATCCCAGAAGTAATGATGACCCGTGGACTGATCACACATAACAGAAGAAAACATAATTTATGCTTACCTGATAAATTCCTTTCTTCTGTTGTGTGATCAGTCCACGGCCCGCCCTGTTTTAAGGCAGGTAAATATCTTTTAAATTATACTCCAGTCACCACTTCACCCTTGGTTACTCCTTTCTCGTTGATTCTTGGTCGAATGACTGGGACTGACGTAGAGGGGAGGAGCTATATGCAGCTCTGCTGGGTGAATCCTCTTGCATTTCCTGTTGGGGAGGAGTTATATCCCAGAAGTAATGATGACCCGTGGACTGATCACACAACAGAAGAAAGGAATTTATCAGGTAAGCATAAATTATGTTTTTTCTTACCTCAAAAATTTGACTTTTTTCCCTGTGGGCTGTTAGGCTCGCGGGGGCTGAAAATGCTTCATTTTATTGCGTCATTCTTGGCGCGGACTTTTTTGGCGCAAAAATTCTTTTCCGTTTCCGGCGTCATACGTGTCGCCGGAAGTTGCGTCATTTTTTGACGTTATTTTGCGCCAAAAATGTCGGCGTTCCGGATGTGGCGTCATTTTTGGCGCCAAAAGCATTTAGGCGCCAAATAATGTGGGCGTCTTATTTGGCGCTAAAAAATATGGGCGTCGCTTTTGTCTCCACATTATTTCAGTCTCATTTTTCATTTGCTTCTGGTTGCTAGAAGCTTGATGTTTGGCATTCTTTCCCATTCCTGAAACTGTCTTATAAGGAATTTGATCTATTTTGCTTTATATGTTGTTTTTTCTCTTACATATTGCAAGATGTCTCACGTTGCATCTGAGCCAGAAGATACTACAGGAAAATCACTGCCTGCTGGATCTACCAAAGCTAAGTGTATCTGCTGTAAACTTTTGGTAGCTATTCCTCCAGCTGTTGTTTGTAATAATTGTCATGACAAACTTGTTAAAGCAGATAATATTTCCTTTAGTAATGTACCATTGCCTGTTGCAGTTCCCTCAACATCTAAGGTGCAGAATGTTCTTGATAACATAAGAGATTTTGTTTCTGAATCCATAAAGAAGGCTTTGTCTGTTATTTCTCCTTCTAGTAAACGTAAAAAGTCTTTTAAATCTTCTCTCTCTACAGATGAATTTTTAAATGAACACCATCATTCTGATTCTTTGGACTCTTCTGGTTCAGAGGATTCTATCTCAGAGATTGATGCTGATAAATCTTCATATTTATTTAAGATGGAATTTATTCGCTCTTTACTTAAAGAAGTACTAATTCTTTTCGTTTGGATAAGGTTTTTAAAGCTCCTGCGGTTATTCCAGAAGTTTTTCCTGTTCCTAATGCTATTTCTGCAGTAATTTCCAAAGAATGGGATAAATTGGGTAATTCATTTACTCCTTCTAAACGTTTTAAGCAATTATATCCTGTTCCGCCTGACAGGTTAGAATTTTGGGACAAAATCCCTAAAGTTGATGGGGCTATTTCTACCCTTGCTAAACGTACTACCATTCCTACGTCAGATGGTACCTCGTTTAAGGATCCTTTAGATAGAAAAATTGAATCTTTTCTAAGAAAAGCTTATCTGTGTTCAGGTAATCTTCTTAGACCTGCTATATCATTGGCTGATGTTGCTGCAGCTTCAACTTTTTGGTTGGAAACTCTAGCGCAACAAGTAACAAATCGTGATTCTCATGATATTGTTATTCTTCTCCAGCATGCTAATAATTTTATCTGTGATGCCATTTTTGATATTATTAGAGTTGATGTTAGGTTTATGTCTCTGGCTATCTTAGCCAGAAGAGCTTTATGGCTTAAGACTTGGAATGCTGATATGGCTTCTAAATCAACTCTACTTTCCATTTCTTTCCAGGGAAACAAATTATTTGGTTCTCAGTTGGATTCTATTATTTCAACTGTTACTGGTGGGAAAGGAACTTTTTTACCACAGGATAAAAAATCTAAAGGTAAAAACAGGGCTAACAATCGTTTTCGTTCCTTTCGTTTCAACAAAGAACAAAAGCCTGATCCTTCGTCCTCAGGAGCAGTTTCAGTTTGGAAACCATCTCCAGTCTGGAATAAATCCAAGCCTGCTAGAAAGGCAAAGCCTGCTTCTAAGTTCACATGAAGGTACGGCCCTCATTCCAGTTCAGCTGGTAGGGGGCAGGTTACGTTTTTTCAAAGAAATTTGGATCAATTCTGTTCACAATCTTTGGATTCAGAACATTGTTTCAGAAGGGTACAGAATTGGTTTCAAGATGAGACCTCCTGCAAAGAGATTTTTTCTTTCCCGTGTCCCAGTAAATCCAGTGAAAGCTCAAGCATTTCTGAATTGTGTTTCAGATCTAGAGTTGGCTGGAGTAATTATGCCAGTTCCAGTTCCGGAACAGGGGATGGGGTTTTATTCAAATCTCTTCATTGTACCAAAGAAGGAGAATTCCTTCAGACCAGTTCTGGATCTAAAATTATTGAATCGTTATGTAAGGATACCAACGTTCAAGATGGTAACTGTAAGGACTATATTGCCTTTTGTTCAGCAAGGGAATTATATGTCCACAATAGATTTACAGGATGCATATCTGCATATTCCGATTCATCCAGATCATTATCAGTTCCTGAGATTCTCTTTTCTAGACAAGCATTACCAATTTGTGGCTCTACCGTTTGGCCTTGCTACAGCTCCAAGAATTTTCACAAAGATTCTCGGTGCCCTTCTGTCTGTAATCAGAGAACAGGGTATTGTGGTATTTCCTTATTTGGACGATATCTTGGTACTTGCTCAGTCTTTACATTTAGCAGAGTCTCATACGAATCGACTTGTGTTGTTTCTTCAAGATCATGGTTGGAGGATCAATTTACCAAAAAGTTCTTTGATTCCTCAAACAAGGGTAACCTTTCTGGGTTTCCAGATAGATTCAGTGTCCATGACTCTGTCTTTAACAGACAAGAGACGTCTAAAATTGATTACAGCTTGTCGAAACCTTCAGTCTCAATCATTCCCTTCGGTAGCCTTATGCATGGAAATTCTAGGTCTTATGACTGCTGCATCGGACGCGATCCCCTTTGCTCGTTTTCACATGCGACCTCTTCAGCTCTGTATGCTGAACCAATGGTGCAGGGATTACACGAAGATATATCAATTAATATCTTTAAAACCGATTGTTCGACACTCTCTAACGTGGTGGACAGATCACCATCGTTTAATTCAGGGGGCTTCTTTTGTTCTTCCGACCTGGACTGTAATTTCAACAGATGCAAGTCTCACAGGTTGGGGAGCTGTGTGGGGATCTCTGACGGCACAAGGAGTTTGGGAATCTCAGGAGGTGAGATTACCGATCAATATTTTGGAACTCCGTGCAATTTTCAGAGCTCTTCAGTTTTGGCCTCTTCTGAAGAGAGAATCGTTCATTTGTTTTCAGACAGACAATGTCACAACTGTGGCATACATCAATCATCAAGGAGGGACTCACAGTCCTCTGGCTATGAAAGAAGTATCTCGAATTTTGGTTTGGGCGGAATCCAGCTCCTGTCTAATCTCTGCGGTTCATATCCCAGGTGTAGACAATTGGGAAGCGGATTATCTCAGTCGCCAAACGTTGCATCCGGGCGAATGGTCTCTTCACCCAGAGGTGTTTCTTTAGATTGTTCAAATGTGGGGGCTCCCAGAGATAGATCTGATGGCCTCTCATCTAAACAAGAAACTTCCCAGGTATCTGTCCAGATCCCGGGATCCTCAGGCGGAGGCAGTGGATGCATTATCACTTCCTTGGAAGTATCATCCTGCCTATATCTTTCCGCCTCTAGTTCTTCTTCCAAGAGTAATCTCCAAGATTCTGAGGGAATGCTCGTTTGTTCTGCTAATAGCTCCGGCATGGCCTCACAGGTTTTGGTATGTGGATCTTGTCCGGATGGCATCTTGCCAACCATGGACTCTTCCGTTAAGACCAGACCTTCTGTCGCAAGGTCCTTTTTTTCCATCCGGATCTGAAATCCTTAAATTTAAAGGTATGGAGATTGAACGCTTGATTCTTGGTCAAAGAGGTTTCTCTGACTCCGTGATTAATACTATGTTACAGGCTCGTAAATCTGTATCTCGAGAGATATATTATAGAGTCTGGAAGACTTATATTTCTTGGTGTCTTTCTCATCATTTTTCTTGGCATTCTTTTAGAATACCGAGAATTTTACAGTTTCTTCAGGATGGTTTAGATAAGGGTTTGTCCGCAAGTTCTTTGAAAGGACAAATCTCCGCTCTTTCTGTTCTTTTTCACAGAAAGATTGCTATTCTTCCTGATATTCATTGTTTTGTACAAGCTTTGGTTCGTATAAAACCTGTCATTAAGTCAATTTCTCCTCCTTGGAGTTTGAATTTGGTTCTGGGAGCTCTTCAAGCTCCTCCGTTTGAACCTATGCATTCATTGGACATTAAATTACTTTCTTGGAAAGTTTTGTTCCTTTTGGCCATCTCTTCTGCTAGAAGAGTTTCTGAATTATCTGCTCTTTCTTGTGAGTCTCCTTTTCTGATTTTTCATCAGGATAAGGCGGTGTTGCGAACTTCTTTTGAATTTTTACCTAAGGTTGTGAATTCCAACAACATTAGTAGAGAAATTGTGGTTCCTTCATTATGTCCTAATCCTAAGAATTCTAAGGAGAAATCGTTGCATTCTTTGGATGTTGTTAGAGCTTTGAAATATTATGTTGAAGCTACGAAATCTTTCCGTAAGACTTCTAGTCTATTTGTTATCTTTTCCGGTTCTAGGAAAGGCCAGAAAGCTTCTGCCATTTCTTTGGCATCTTGGTTGAAATCTTTAATTCATCTTGCCTATGTTGAGTCGGGTAAAATTCCGCCTCAGAGAATTACAGCTCATTCTACTAGGTCAGTATCTACTTCCTGGGCGTTTAGGAATGAAGCTTCGGTTGATCAGATTTGCAAAGCAGCAACTTGGTCCTCTTTGCATACTTTTACTAAATTCTACCATTTTGATGTATTTTCTTCTTCTGAAGCAGTTTTTGGTAGAAAAGTTCTTCAGGCAGCGATTTCAGTTTGAATCTTCTGCTTATGTTTTTCGTTAAACTTTATTTTGGTTGTGGATTATTTTCAGCAGGAATTGGCTGTCTTTATTTTATCCCTCCCTCTCTAGTGACTCTTGTGTGGAAAGATCCACATCTTGGGTAGTCATTATCCCATACGTCACTAGCTCATGGACTCTTGTTAATTACATGAAAGAAAACATAATTTATGTAAGAACTTACCTGATAAATTCATTTCTTTCATATTAACAAGAGTCCATGAGGCCCACCCTTTTTTGTGGTGGTTATGATTTTTTGTATAAAGCACAATTATTCCAATTCCTTATTTTATATGCTTCGCACTTTTTTTCTTATCACCCCACTTCTTGGCTATTCGTTAAACTGATTTGTGGGTGTGGTGAGGGGTGTATTTATAGGCATTTTAAGGTTTGGGAAACTTTGCCCCTCCTGGTAGGAATGTATATCCCATACGTCACTAGCTCATGGACTCTTGTTAATATGAAAGAAATGAATTTATCAGGTAAGTTCTTACATAAATTATGTTTTTTCAAAATACTTACAATTGTGATTTGGTAAACATAACGCCGATCCTCCACCCGCATCTCCTGCTTTATAAGCAGATCGATGAAGATCCGGCTTATATTATTATTGGGGCGCTGCTCAGTGAGCGTGCCAAGTATGGGGCACTGCTCAGTGGGCGTGCAAGTATGGGGCGCTGCTCAGTGAGCGTGCCAAGTATGGGGCGCTGCTCAGTGGGTGTGCAAGTATGGGGCGCTGCTCAGTGGGCGTGCAAGTATGGGGCGCTGCTCAGTGGGCGTGCAAGTATGGGGCGCTGCTCAGTGGGCGTGCAAGTATGGGGCGCTGCTCAGTGGGCGTGCAAGTATGGGGCGCTGCTCAGTGGGCGTGCAAGTATGGGGCGCTGCTTAGTGGGCGTGCAAGTATGGGGCGCTGCTCAGTGGGCGTGCAAATATGGGGCGCTGCTCAGTGGGCGTGCAAGTATGGGGCGCTGCTCAGTGGGCGTGCAAGTATGGGGCGCTGCTCAGTGGGCGTGCAAGTATGGGGCGCTGCTCAGTGGGCGTGCAAGTATGGGGCGCCGCTCAGTGGGCGTGCAAGTATGGGGCGCCGCTCAGTGGGCGTGCAAGTATGGGGCGCCGCTCAGTGGGCGTGCAAGTATGGGGCGCCGCTCAGTGGGCGTGCAAGTATGGGGCGCCGCTCAGTGGGCGTGCAAGTATGGGGCGCCGCTCAGTGGGCGTGCAAGTATGGGGCGCCGCTCAGTGGGCGTGCAAGTATGGGGCGCCGCTCAGTGGGCGTGCAAGTATGGGGCGCCGCTCAGTGGGCGTGCAAGTATGGGGCGCCGCTCAGTGGGCGTGCAAGTATGGGGCGCCGCTCAGTGGGC
Organism: Bombina bombina; assembly: GCF_027579735.1. Classification (NCBI taxonomy): domain Eukaryota; kingdom Metazoa; phylum Chordata; class Amphibia; order Anura; family Bombinatoridae; genus Bombina; species Bombina bombina. Next base: position 23,296,013 of record NC_069499.1, on the reverse strand, counting down.
GTGCAAGTATGGGGCGCCGCTCAGTGGGCGTGCAAGTATGGGGCGCCGCTCAGTGGGCGTGCAAGTATGGGGCGCCGCTCAGTGGGCGTGCAAGTATGGGGCGCCGCTCAGTGGGCGTGCAAGTATGGGGCGCCGCTCAGTGGGCGTGCAAGTATGGGGCGCCGCTCAGTGGGCGTGCAAGTATGGGGCGCCGCTCAGTGGGCGTGCAAGTATGGGGCGCCGCTCAGTGGGCGTGCAAGTATGGGGCGCCGCTCAGTGGGCGTGCAAGTATGGGGCGCCGCTCAGTGGGCGTGCAAGTATGGGGCGCCGCTCAGTGGGCGTGCAAGTATGGGGCGCCGCTCAGTGGGCGTGCAAGTATGGGGCGCCGCTCAGTGGGCGTGCAAGTATGGGGCGCCGCTCAGTGGGCGTGCAAGTATGGGGCGCCGCTCAGTGGGCGTGCAAGTATGGGGCGCCGCTCAGTGGGCGTGCAAGTATGGGGCGCCGCTCAGTGGGCGTGCAAGTATGGGGCGCCGCTCAGTGGGCGTGCAAGTATGGGGCGCCGCTCAGTGGGCGTGCAAGTATGGGGCGCCGCTCAGTGGGCGTGCAAGTATGGGGCGCCGCTCAGTGGGCGTGCAAGTATGGGGCGCCGCTCAGTGGGCGTGCAAGTATGGGGCGCCGCTCAGTGGGCGTGCAAGTATGGGGCGCCGCTCAGTGGGCGTGCAAGTATGGGGCGCCGCTCAGTGGGCGTGCAAGTATGGGGCGCCGCTCAGTGGGCGTGCAAGTATGGGGCGCCGCTCAGTGGGCGTGCAAGTATTGTTGTGTCCTGGCCAGTAGTAGTATGATGATGGTTGGCAGGAGTCAGGTTATCCCTTCTGTGTTGTGCAGTTAGGTTCACTTGTTTCCTGAAAAGCCAGTGCAGTATATTTCCCCAAACGTTTTTTTAGTTTGGTGCAGAGTTAACACTAGTGCTGCAAGAACTCATCAATATAATCTATAATAAATGATTATGGAAATAGTCGTCAACGAATCTCATTATCGATTAGTTGGTCTGTGCATTACACCAGCTGCTTCATTGTGATGAGCTCCTGCACATGGTTTTGTGTGTTATGGTTATACTGTCCTGAAAAAGTGAAAAGTAAATGTCTGTAGACGTCCTTTAGTCTAAGGGCATAAGTTTACAACTACCCCTGGCTTAGTGCAACCCAGAAATAACAGGAGTCATCGTTTGGATTGTTTATATTAAATCAGGTGATTTGGGACTATGCTTTGCACGATATAGTGCCGGGCTTGTTGTTTACACCTAGCCCTAGATTAATGGGAGTTATTTGAATTGATGTGCACTATTATCTGTTTGCATAATTAATAGTGGATATCTTGTTATTGCCGATTATATGTACTGTATAGATAAATGTTTAAGGCTTTTGTTATTGATATATAGTCCTTAGCACTTTTTTGATTTTTTTTTTTTATTGTTTTTTTTTTTTTATATATATTTTTAATTAATTGTAATCTGTACCAGATTCAACCTCCTATAAATATATGTGATTTTAAGAGCGGACTAGATATTTTTTCCTTAAAGGGACACTGAACCCACATTTTTTTCTTTTGTGATTCAGATAGAGCATGCAATTTTAAGCAACTTTCTAATTTACTCCTATTATCAATTTTTCTTTGTTCTCTTGCTATCTTTATTTGAAAAAGAAGGCATCTAAGCTTTTTTATTAGTTCAGAAGTCTGGACAGCAGTTTTTTATTGGTGGATGAATTTATCCACCAATCAGCAAGAACAACCCAGGCTGTTCACCAAAAATGGGCCGGCATCTAAACTTACATTCTTGCATTTCAAATAAAGATATCAAGAGAATGAAGAAAATCTGATAATAGGAGTAAATGAGAAAGTTGCTTAAAATGTTATGCTCTATCTAAATCACGAAAGAAAACATTTGGGTTCAGTGTCCCTTTAATCTTATAGCTGGTTATTTACCATTGCATATAGAATTTTGAGATATTTTTATGTTAGAATGAAGTCCAGGGTTACTTTATTAAAAGGCCATTTGCCAAGAAGGAAAATACTTTCCATTGGTGGAGCTAAGAAAGATAAATATCCCACATTGGCGAAACCCTACTTATGCATCTCAGACACCTCAACGCCATCGGAGCGCCTCTTCTCTGCTGCAGGCAAAATAGCTGCAAAAAGAGAGCCAGCCTCAGCTAGGAGTATGTTGACATTTTTGCATTTCTTTGCAAAGTTTCTGAAAAAGTGACTAACAGAATGTTGTAAACAGTGATAGTCTTCAGCTTTCTACTGCTACCTCTTTTTACAGCTACCTCTTTTTACACAGTTTGTGGTTTTGCTTTGTTTAATTATAAAAATGTGCTCTGCTGCTTAAAAATAGGTCAAACAGTTCTGTTAATGTAACATTTTAGTCTGACGTTTATATTTGTAACACACTGTGGATTTTATTTTAAAATAAATGAAAAAACTATATTGTTTTTTATTTATCCGATTAGTCGATAAATCAAAAAAATAATCGTCCGATTAATTGATAATGAAAATAATTGTTACAGCCCTACTTGACATAGTTTTAGCATTTGGAACCCACTTAAAGGGACAGTCAGCACCAGAACTTTTGTTGTTTAAAAAAGTTAGATAATCCCTTTATTACCCATTCCCTGGTTTTGCATAACCTAAAACCAACACAGTTATAATTGTACACGTTTTACCTCTGTAATTACCTTGTAACTAAGCCTCTGCAGACTGTCAAATGCTTTCAGATTAGAGGCAGCCTTCAAGGTCTAAGAAATTAGCATATGAGCCTCCTAAATTTAACTTTCAACTAAGAATACCAAGAGAACAAAGCAACATTGGTGATAAAGGTAATTTGGAAAGTTGCTTAAAATTACATGCCCTATTTAAATAATGAAAGTTTTTTTTTTCTTTCCCTTTAACCCTTTAGATACATTTATTTTGCAGTGTGACTTTTCTGACACATACAAGGCTATTTTGTGTTGTTTCTATTGTAACAGAGCCCACGCAGACCTTTTATCTGCTTTATGTGAATCGCGCTATTACAGCATATTGTCCATTTATTTGGGGCCATGTGAGAAACAAGCTCTTGTCTCATACAGATATTTTTGCTACTTAACTTGTCCACTATTATGTCAGTTAATAACAAGTCTTCGCTAAATGCTTTTATTCTGGATTTGCACAGCAAGATAGTAGTTTACTCTCTCCTAAACAAATAAAATTTGTTGTTTGATGTTTAATACTTTTATGTTTTACTCTAGACACAAGTTATCAAAATATGTGGAAATATCTGTAGAACAAGTCAAGCTGCAACAGGCTTGATTTTAATGTCACATTTTGTATTTGTTAAAAAAAATTAAAAAAATCTGAACACTGCTGGTGTAACTGTGTATAACTTGTAACTGTGGTATATTTAACAACCACAAGGTGGCAGTGGCAGTCTACTTTATTTTTCAATATCCATAAGGATTTGACTTCTGGGTTTTATTCCTTTGATTAACTGTAGATGAGAATAGATATCAGAAAGATCATCTTTATCTCGTACTCCCAGACCGTCAACCTCTAGAGATAATCTAGAATAGAACGTAAAAAAGTGCCAAACAATCTTTTTATAATTTGTGTGATCTTCCCACCACACACACCCACCAGGGAAAGATCAAAGCATTGAAATGATATTGTAATACGATTTTTATGTTTTCGCCATACTTGGTCATGCTCGTGGTTTTAGCCCTATTTACATTATGGAAAGGCAACTGAATTTATGTTGCAATGAAAATCTGCAAAACAAATTATCCAATGTGTTGCACATCTAATGGTGAATATTTTCCTCCTTTTTACAGGTATTGGCAAAACACCGGTGCTGGGAGGCGGATTTCACACAAATTTGGGGAAGGAATCTCGAGCACAGACACTTCAGAATGGTACACGGCCCTTTTCCTTCTATATGTCTGATTAATGTTATATTACATGTTTCCTAATGATTCGCTCCCTTGGATCTGCTCTATGTCTTAGTGACTTGTGTTTTTGTATTATTAACCCTTTGGCTGCTATAGAGGCCTGCAGTACTTTGCTATATACTTACCTTACTTGCCTACAGCTATAAAAAACTGACACCTATAATACAGTCGCCCTAGCTGCCAATCCCCTTTGCACACAGTATAACCCTACACGATATGGAGAGTTTGTCACACCCCCATACCTTCAGTTCAGTACTCACCTCCCTATACCTGCACCACACACTCTAGTAACCCCTCCCTATACCTGCACTACGCACTCTAGTAACCCCCTCCCTATACCTGCACTACGCACTCTAGTAACCCCTCAGTATACCTGCACTACGCACTCTAGTAACCCCCTCCCTATACCTGCACCACACACTCTAGTAACCCCCTCCCTATACCTGCACTACGCACTCTAGTAACCCCCTCCCTATACCTGCACTACGCACTCTAGTAACCCCCTCCCTATACCTGCACTACGCACTCTAGTAACCCCTCAGTATACCTGCACTACGCACTCTAGTAACCCCCTCCCTATACCTGCACCACACACTCTAGTAACCCCCTCCCTATACCTGCACTACGCACTCTAGTAACCCCCTCCCTATACCTGCACTACGCACTCTAGTAACCCCCTCCCTATACCTGCACTACGCACTCTAGTAACCCCTCCCTATACCTGCACTACGCACTCTAGTAACCCCCTCCCTATACCTGCACCACACACTCTAGTAACCCCTCAGTATACCTGCACCACGCACTCTAGTAACCCCCTCCCTATACCTGCACCACACACTCTAGTAACCCCCTCCCTATACCTGCACTACGCACTCTAGTAACCCCCTCCCTATACCTGCACTACGCACTCTAGTAACCCCCTCCCTATACCTGCACTACGCACTCTAGTAACCCCCTCCCTATACCTGCACTACGCACTCTAGTAACCCCCTCCCTATACCTGCACTACGCACTCTAGTAACCCCCTCCCTATACCTGCACTACGCACTCTAGTAACCCCCTCCCTATACCTGCACTACGCACTCTAGTAACCCCCTCCCTATACCTGCACTACGCACTCTAGTAACCCCCTCCCTATACCTGCACTACGCACTCTAGTAACCCCCTCCCTATACCTGCACCACACACTCTAGTAACCCCTCAGTATACCTGCACTACGCACTCTAGTAACCCCTCAGTATACCTGCACTACGCACTCTAGTAACCCCCTCCCTATACCTGCACTACGCACTCTAGTAACCCCCTCCCTATACCTGCATTACACACTCTAGTAACCCCCTCCCTATACCTGCACTACGCACTCTAGTAACCCCCTCCTTATACCTGCACTACAGAACTCTAGTAACCCCATCCCTATACCTGCACTACGCACTCTAGTAACCCCCCTCCCTATATCTGCAGTACACTCTAGTAACCGCCTTCCTATAACCTGCACTACTCACTCTAGTAACCCCTCCCTATACCTGTACTACACACTCTATTATCCCCCCTCCCTATACCTGCTCTACACACTCTAGTAACCCCCTCCCTATACCTGCACTATAGCACTCTAGTACCCCCTCCCTATATGAAACACTCACAGGAGGTACAGTTTCTGCACATTGCATCCCCTAAATCAACATTGTGGGACATGCATGATAAAACAATAGCAGAAATTAAGAGATCACTTTTTAAAGAATCATATTTGTAAATGTGGAAACAAAAATACTACTGTGAATTCAAAATTGTACATTAATGATCTATCAGAATGGGTAGTCATTGTCAAATCATAAATACACTGCTGCATATTGCTAAAAAAAAATAAATGTGTTTTTATGGACCCCTGGCAGCTTCTCCCTTTTATGGGACATGATGCTCATACATATTCATTGATCCTTCAAAAAGACAGGATTTCTACGTGTACTACATAGCTTTGTTTTTTGAAAACTTGGTATTGCTCTACTGAATAAATCAGCCTTATCTTTGGGAACTGGCTCTGTCAGTCCATGAGGCAACGATACTTAAAGGGACACTGAACCCAATTGTTTTCTTTCGTGATTCAGATAGTGCAGCAATTTTAAGCAACTTTCTTTTACAAGATATGACGAGTCCACGGATTTCATCCTTATGGAATTACGCCTCCTTGTCAGCAGGAGGAGGCAAAGAGCACCACAGCAGAGCTGTATATATCGCTCCTCCCTTCCCTCACACCCCAGTCATTCTCTTTGCCTGTGTTAGTGATAGGAAGAGGTAAAGTGAGGTGTTAGTTTAGATTCTTCAATCAAGAGTTTATTATTTTTAAATGGTGCCAGTGTGTACTATTTTTGCTCAAGGGTATAGCAATGGGATCTGTACAGATTCAAGTACGTGTTCTCTGTGACTCCCAGACTGTGTGCTGCCCTGCTGAATATGGTCGTAGCAAATTTTATCTAAGGCCCGGTTTGTTCCCACAGATTCCTGGAGGAGAAGGACGTTACAAGTGTGGGACGTTATGCTGTTCCTCAGCATTGAGGTATGTGCAGTCTACTGCTTTCCGTGACACTTAGTAACTCAGAAAGGGCTGTCGTTTTTCCTATTCATTGGGGCATAATGTCATCTGGAGTGTTTTTTAGTTAGAGAGGCACTCTATTTAACCCCCTTATGTTTGGTCTGACGCTGGGGATTTTTATTCAAGTATTACACGGAAATAACTCTGCTCTAGTTTTACTCCCAGCAAGGGTTTGTCACAAGCAGACCGGGAGTTATTTTGTTTATATGGGGGACTGGCTTATGTTTATATTAGACACTTGTGTTAGGTGCGACATTCTCCCGGCAGCTCCATTTTGTTTTTGTTATTGAAGTACTGAGCCGCCCGGGAGTTTTTCGTTTTGGTACGCCCACGATGGACGAGGCACTCTTTCGCGCGCTGGGGGAGGCCGCGCAGTGTCTTCCTGGGAGTCGGAAAGATACTTGACTCCGGTGCTTGTCTGGACCGCGTGGGTGGTAGAACACCGGCGGTTTAGACACTCTGTGACTCTATTGTGGTCCCACCAGAGAAATTAAGTAAAATGGACAAATACTTAGAGGTCCCTTCTTATTCAGATGTTTTTCCGGTTCCCAAGAGAATTTTGGAAATTATTACACGGGAATGGGAAAGACCCAGGTATCCCGTTCTCCCCTTCTCCTATTTTTAAGGAGATGTACCCTATAGCTGACGCCGTTCGGGACTCTTGGCAAACGGTCCCTAAGGTTTAGGGAGCTATCTCTACCCTGGCTAAGCGTACGACTATCCCTATTGAGGACAGTTGTGCTTTCCAAGACCCTATGGATAAAAAGTTGGAGGGTCTTCTGAGAAAGCTATATATTCATCAAGGTTTTCTTTTACAACCAACGGCCTGCATTGTAACTGTCACAATTGCGGTTGCCTTTTGGTTTGACGCCCTAGAAGAGTCTCTGAAGACAAACTCCTTTAGAGGAAATAATGGATAGAATTAAGGCCCTGAAGCTGGCTATTTCTTTTATTACGGATGCCGCCTTTCAGATCGCAAAATTGGCGGCTAAGAATTCAGGGTTTTCCATTTTAGCGCGCAGAGCCTTATGGTTAAAATCTTGGTCTGCGGATGTGTCCTCTAAATCTAAGCTTTTGGCTATTCCTTTCAAGGGAAAGACCCTATTCGGGCCTGATTTGAAAGAAATAATTTCTGATATTACAGGAGGTAAGGGTCATCTCCTCCCTCAAGACAAAACATCTAAGCAAAAGGGACGACAGAGTAATTTTCGTTCCTTTCGTAATTTCAAAGGAGTCCCCCCTTCCTCTTTCGCTAAACAGGAAGGGAACTTTTCTCAACCCAAAGCCATCTGGAGACCCAACCAGGCTTGGAACAAGGGTAAACAACCCAAGAAGCCCGCTGCTGCTCCCAAGACGGCATGAAGGGGCGGCCCCCGATCCGTGACCGGATCTAGTAGGGGGAAGACTTTTTCTCTTTGTCCAGGCTTGGATAAGAGACGTTCAGGATCCCTGGACACTGAAAATCGTGTCCCAAGGGTATCAGCTGGAGTTAAAAAATTCCTGCCCAAGGGGAAGGTTTCTTCTTTCACGATTGTCTGTAGACCAGATAAAAAAAGGAGGCGTTCTTAAGTTGTGTAAAAGACCTCTCCACTATGGGAGTAATTTGTCCCGTCCCAATACGGGAACAGGGGCAGGGGTTTTACTCAAATCTTTTTGTGGTTCCCAAAAAAGTGGGAACGTTCTGACCCATTTTAGATCTCAAGAGTCTAAACAAGTTTCTCAGAGTCCCACCCTTCAAGATGGAAACTATTTGGACAATTCTTCCATAGATTCAGGAGGGTCAATATATGACTACCGTGGACTTAAAGGATGCATATCTTCATATTCCTATCCACAGAGATCATCACCAGTTCCTGAGGTTTGCCTTTCTGGACAAACATTTTCAGTTCGTGGCCCTTCCTTTCGGGTTGGCCACAGCACCCAGGATCTTCACGAAGGTTCTAGGGTCTTTGTTGGCGGTTCTCAGACTGCGGGGCATTGCAGTGGTGCCTTATCTGGACGATATTCTGATCCGGGCATCTTATCAACTGACAAAGTCTCATACCGACATTGTTCTATCCTTCCTAAGGACTCACGGGTGGAAGGTGAATCTAGAAAAGAGTTTGCTAATTCCACAGACAAGGGTTCCTTTCCTGGGAACTCTAATAGACTCTGTATCCATGAAAATCTTTTTGATGGAAGTCAGAAAGTTAAAGATTCTGAATACAGGCCGAACCCTTCAGTCCTATCCTCGGCCATCAGTGGCTCAGTGCATGGAGGTAATTGGATTGATGGTAGCGGCAATGGACATCATTCCGTTTGCTTTTCATCTCAGACCTCTACAACTGCTCAGGCAGTGGAATGGAGATTATGCAAATTTGTCTCCTCAGATAGATCTGGATCGGGAGACAAGAGACTCTCTTCTTTGGTGGTTGTCTCAGGATCATCTGTCCCAAGGGACGTGCTTCTGCAGACCCTCATGGGTGATGTTGACAACGGACGCCAGTCTACTAGGTTGGGGTGCAGTCTGGAATTCCCTGAAGGCTCAGGGTGTGTGGACTCGGTCGGAGTCTCTACTTCCAATCAATATTCTGGAATTGAGAGCAATATTCAATGCGCTTCAGGCTTGGCCTCAGTTGGCTTCGGCCAAATTCATCCGGTTTGTCGGACAACATCACGACTGTGGCTTACATCCATCATCAGGGAGGAACAAGGAGTTCCTTAGCAATGACAGAAGTATCCAATATAATTCGGTGGGCGGAAGCTCACTCTTGTTATCTGTCAGCAATCTACATCCCAGGAGTGGACAACTGGGAAGCGGATTTTTTGAGCAGACAGACGTTTCATCCGGGGGAATGGGAACTCCATCCGGAGGTCTTTGCCACCCTGATTCTGAGATGGGGCAGACCGGAGCTGGATCTTATGGCGTCTCGTCAGAATGCCAAGCTCCCGAGATACGGATCCAGGTCCAGGGATCCTCAGGCCGAACTGATAGATGCCTTGGCTGTTCAACCTAGCTTATGTGTTTCCACCATTGGTTCTCCTTCCCCGGGTAATTGCTCGGATCAAACAGGAGAGGGCTTCGGTGATTCTCATTGCTCCTGCGTGGCCTCGTAGGACTTGGTATGCCGATCTGGGGGACATGTCCTCTCTGCCACCGTGGAAGCTTCCATTTAGGCAGGACCTTCTCATTCAGGGACCCTTCCATCATCCGAATCTAATTTCTCTGCAGCTGACTGCTTGGAGATTGAACGCTTGATTTTATCTAAGCGAGGGTTCTCTGATTCGGTCATTGATACCTTGATTCAGGCACGTAAGCCTGTTACTAGAAAGATTTACCATAAGATACTGCGTAAATATCTTTATTGGTGCAAATCCAAGGGCTACTCATGGAGTAGGGTTAGGATTCCCAAGATTTTATCTTTCTTCCAAGAAGGATTGGAGAAAAGGTTGTCAGCAAGTTCCTTAAAGGAACAGATTTCTGCTTTGTCTATTTTGCTACTCAAACGTCTGGCAGATGTTCAATCTTTTTATCAGGCTCTGACTAGAATCAAACCTGTGTTTAGACCAATTGCTCCTCCTTGGAGTTTGAATTTAGTTCTTAATGTTCTTCAAGGGGTTCCGTTTGAACCTATGCATTCCATAGATATTAAGTTATCTTGGAAAGTTTTATTTTTAGTTGCTATTTCTTCTGCTCGCAGAGTTTCTGAGCTTTCAGCCTTACAATGTGATTCTCCTTATCTTATTTTCCATTCTGATAAGGTGGTGTTACGTACCAAACCTGGTTTCCTTCCTAAGGTTGTTTCTAATAAGAATATTAATCAGGAAATTGTTGTTCCTTGCTTGTGTCCTAATCCTTCTTCTAAGGAGCGTCTGTTACATAACTTGGACGTGTTCCGTGCCCTGAAGTTTTACTTGCAGGCGACTAAAGAATTTCGTAAATCATCTTCATTATTTGTTGTTTTTTCTGGAAAACGTAGGGGCCAGAAAGCTATGGCTACCTCTCTTTATTTTTGGCTGAAGAGTATCATCCATTTTGCATACGAGACTGCTAGACAGCAGCCTCCTGAAAGAATTACGGCTCATTCTACTAGGACTGTGGCTTCCTCATGGGCATTTAAAAATGATGCCTCTGTTGAACAGATTTGCAAGGCTGCACTTGGTCGTCTCTTCACACCTTTTCCAAATTTTCCAAATTTGATACTTTTGCTTCGTCCGAGGCTGTTTTTGGGAGAAAGGTTCTTCAAACAGTGGTGCCTTCCGTTTAGGTTCCTGTCTTGTCCCTCCTTTTCATCCGTGTCCTATAGCTTTGGTATTGTATCCCATAAGTAATGATGAAATCCGTGGACTCGTCCTATCTTGTAAAAGAAAAGGAAATTTATGCTTACCTGATAAATTTGTTTCTTTTACGAAATGACAAGTCCACGGCCCACCCTGTCATTTCTAAGACAGGTATCTTTTTTTTGTTAAACTTCAGTCACCTCTGCACCTTGGCTTTTCCTTTCTCTTCCTAACTTCGGTCGAATGACTGGAGTGGGAGGGAAGGGAGCAGCTATATATACAGCTCTGCTGTGGTGCTCTTTGCCTTCTCCTGCTGACCAGGAGGCATAATCCTATAAGTAAGGATGAAATCCGTGGACTCGTCATATCGTAAAAGAAACAAATTTATCAGGTAAGCATAAATTTTCTTTTTCTTTCTAATGACAACGTGAGTCCACGGATCATCGCTAATTACTATTGGAAATATCACTCCTGGCCAGCAGGAGGAGGCAAAGAGCGCTACAGCAAAGCTGTTAAATATCACCTCCCTTCCCTCCAACCCCAGTCATTCTCTTTGCCTACGTTAAAAGCAAGAAGGTGGTAAAGTTTAGGTGTCTGGAAGAAGATTCTTCAATCAAGATTTTATTATTTTACAGCAGTGCAAGTTTGTTCTGATCTTTCCTGGGGTTTAGCCGTAGCCCATGTCAGTCTCTCTTCAGTAGAGCAGTGGTGGCTTTTAATTAATTGGGAACTTGTGGGTTATAATCCTCACTGCGCCTCCCAAGTAGTTATTGCTGCCCTAACTTGAGAGCCTGAGTAAGATTACTCAGTCTTTGCCTTTTTTTTCCACAGGTCCATGTGAGGGAGAAGACCTCTCAATCCTAGTGAGCTGCCCTGCTGCCAGGCATATTACATTGAGGTACGTGCTAATTTTGTTTTTCTAAGCAAGTATAAATACAAATATGGCACTTTAACAGTTAACTTTGTATGGGACACCAGATGCATTAATCTTATTGTGGGTGAATAGGATAATGCGAGGCAGTGTGTGCAGGCACTGGGGACGAGAGGAGAACATAGGCTCAGTCTGTTTATTGTTCCGGTCAGGGTGTTAGTGTTTTTACTTGCTCTCGGCGTCTTTACTTTCAGAGTATACAGGGAGTGCAGAATTATTAGGCAAGTTGTATTTTTGAGGATTAATTTTATTATTGAACAACAACCATGTTCTCAATGAACCCAAAAAACTCATTAATATCAAAGCTGAATAGTTTTGGAAGTAGTTTTTAGTTTGTTTTTAGTTATAGCTATTTTAGGGGGATATCTGTGTGTGCAGGTGACTATTACTGTGCATAATTATTAGGCAACTTAACAAAAAACAAATATATACCCATTTCAATTATTTATTTTTACCAGTGAAACCAATATAACATCTCAACATTCACAAATATACATTTCTGACATTCAAAAACAAAACAAAAACAAATCAGTGACCAATAAAGCCACCTTTCTTTGCAAGGACACTCAAAAGCCTGCCATCCATGGATTCTGTCAGTGTTTTGATCTGTTCACCATCAACATTGCGTGCAGCAGCAACCACAGCCTCCCAGACACTGTTCAGAGAGGTGTACTGTTTTCCCTCCTTGTAAATCTCACATTTCATGATGGACCACAGGTTCTCAATGGGGTTCAGATCAGGTGAACAAGGAGGCCATGTCATTAGATTTTCTTCTTTTATACCCTTTCTTGCCAGCCACGCTGTGGAGTACTTGGACTCGTGTGATGGAGCATTGTCCTGCATGAAAATCATGTTTTTCTTGAAGGATGCAGACTTCTTCCTGTACCACTGCTTGAAGAAGGTGTCTTCCAGAAACTGGCAGTAGGACTGGGAGTTGAGCTTGACTCCATCCTCAACCCGAAAAGGCCCCACAAGCTCATCTTTGATGATACCAGCCCAAACCAGTACTCCACCTCCACTTTGCTGGCGTCTGAGTCGGACTGGAGCTCTCTGCCCTTTACCAATCCAGCCACGGGCCCATCCATCTGGCCCATCAAGACTCACTCTCATTTCATCAGTCCATAAAACCTTAGAAAAATCAGTCTTGAGATATTTCTTGGCCCAGTCTTGACGTTTCAGCTTGTGTGTCTTGTTCAGTGGTGGTCGTCTTTCAGCCTTTCTTACCTTGGCCATGTCTCTGAGTATTGCACACCTTGTGCTTTTGGGCACTCCAGTGATGTTGCAGCTCTGAAATATGGCCAAACTGGTGGCAAGTGGCATCTTGGCAGCTGCACGCTTGACTTTTCTCAGTTCATGGGCAGTTATTTTGCGCCTTGGTTTTTCCACACGCTTCTTGCGACCCTGTTGACTATTTTGAATGAAACGCTTGATTGTTCGATGATCACGCTTCAGAAGCTTTGCAATTTTAAGAGTGCTGCATCCCTCTGCAAGATATCTCACTATTTTTGACTTTTCTGAGCCTGTCAAGTCCTTCTTTTGACCCATTTTGCCAAAGGAAAGGAAGTTGCCTAATAATTATGCACACCTGATATAGGGTGTTGATGTCATTAGACCACACCCCTTCTCATTACAGAGATGCACATCACCTAATATGCTTAATTGGTAGTAGGCTTTCGAGCCTATACAGCTTGGAGTAAGACAACATGCATAAAGAGGATGATGTGGTCAAAATACTCATTTGCCTAATAATTCTGCACTCCCTGTAGATAAATGCCGGCCGGGAGGTTTAGCTTGATATGCCCACACCTTTTTCTCTCACTTCCTGAGTGCCGGAGGGGTGATGTACTTTATTGCGGCTCTGCAGTTTTCAGTGAAACGGTTGCCAAATACCGGTGGGAGCACCTCTGGATTGAGTCCGGATTTTATCCAACTATTGACTCCGGCAACCAGCAGGACAGGTAGGCACCTCAGCAGAGCTAGCTGAGGTGTAGAGGCTGTCTGGGGTGCTCTAGAACCGCTGTTTTTGCATTAAAAAATAAAAAGTTATGTGACGGATCCCCTGGCTACCCCAACCGGGTAGCTCCTCCAAATGGGTCCCGCTTCCTCCCTGCCAACTGCAGCTATGTGGCTGGCAAGTGACCACAGCTTTTTGCCACCCCTGATGCCCGACAGCACCAGTATTCAGGGTCCCACCCTGTGGCAGACTCCAGCTACCCAGACTAGGTAGCTCTGCCAGAGGGTCCTTCCTCTGCCTGGAACAGGCTGCTATGTAGCCCAGGAAAGTTATTTTAGCTGGAGCCCACCAAAATAACTAGACATACTAGCATTCAGGTGAAACAGGTACTGATTTTATTGGAAAACACACTCTCTTTTATACACAAAGCTCATCTGGTTTAGACACTGGACAATCCCACAATTTTCCCGCCATTCCCGTCCCTCCAGACAGACCGGCGCCTCCATAGCAGCCACAGTCCCACAGAATACCAGGACCCAGGGGTGACCCCGGGGGGGAGCGGCGGTCTAGCCTGGTAAAGATTGGGGGCTAGAGGTGTCCGAAACCCTCAGTTCCCCAAGTAGCTCCCCTCCGGCAATTCCACCACCTTTTGTCCTCCCTAGGAGCTACCAATCCCCAAAAGAGCGGAGCTCTGGGACAAAGGGCCGCTGGAGCGACCAGGGTTAAAGGTAGCGGGTGTCCTGCTGTTCTGTGGCCGACCGGGAGTTCCAGGAGCCCAGCCGGCCTGAGGGGTTAGGCGGGTGTCTGTTGTGAGGCGGCGGACCGGGAGTTCCAGGAGCACGGCCAGCTTAGGAGGGTTTTTCCTTCTCTGACAAAATACTGGTGACAAAACAAGCAACCCAAAGCTTCCAGAGACCCCAGTTACTCTGAGGAGCCCAAAACTGCTGAGAAACAGGGGTGAGGTAGTAAGGGGGTGGGGGCTAGCCTTGGGGGTCTGGTATCCGTGACAAGTTATTTTTAAAATTTATGTTAAAATACTTTTTATTTCGTTCCAAAAGGTGTATACAGCTCACAAACATTAATAACCACCTCTTCAACCTCCACATTTTACATAATTTCAATCATAACGATACAGTGGTACATTACATTGATTACATATGCATAGACACTAACCATTTGCCTTCCAAAGGGTCTATTAGAGGATTCAGAGACTCTGGCTCTACATCCCAAGGACCCCCTATATTATAGCTGTAATCTATTCTCTAATTGAGATTTAGCTAACAGTGTGTGGTCTAACATAAACCTTAGGAATATTTTCAATTTTTAACAAATAAACAGCATAAACTCAAAACAACATTAATCTGTGTGGTTTTAATTCCTCTAACAGAATCAATTAATCATCTTCTATTGGGACACCGGCTCCAAAACCTTAATTAACCTGGGATCTCTCTATATGTGTCAGTCCGTCTATTCTATAATTATTTTTCTGTACTATTACATTTATTTCTTTATCTGCTATTCATAATCCAATAATACCAAGTTTTCTGAAACTGTTCTTCTGTGCCCTGAATTCTAGAAGCTCCTTCTGACATAATGTATATATCTTGGATCTTATCCTTTACTTCCTTCCATGTAGGAGTGCCCTCCTTCCAGTGTCTGGCTATACAAATTCTAGTAGTTGTGCATAGTATTCTAATATATTTATTAATTGCTGGTATAAACTTTGGGAAACCCTGATTCAGTAGTGCCTGAACAATGGTCAGTGTTATATTTTCCTCTAATGTTTGGCTTAATAATTCATTTAACTTGTGCCATATACCCTTTATTACCACGCAATCCCACCACATGTGCTTATATGAGCCTATCTCCCCACAGCCCCGGTAACAAAATTTAGTGTTGCTATTTGAATAGTGGGATGTGCCTATCGGGGTCAAATACCATCTAAATACCGTCTTAATGGTGTTTCTTTCATGTAATTAGCAAGAGTCCATGAGCTAGTGACGTATGGGATATACATTCCTACCAGGAGGGGCAAAGTTTCCCAAACCTCAAAATGCCTATAAATACACCCCTCACCACACCCACAATTCAGTTTTACAAACTTTGCCTCCTATGGAGGTGGTGAAGTAAGTTTGTGCTAGATTCTACGTTGATATGCGCTCCGCAGCAAGTTGGAGCCCGGTTTTCCTCTCAGCGTGCAGTGAATGTCAGAGGGATGTGAGGAGAGTATTGCCTATTTGAATGCAGTGATCTCCTTCTACGGGGTCTATTTCATAGGTTCTCTGTTATCGGTCGTAGAGATTCATCTCTTACCTCCCTTTTCAGATCGACGATATACTCTTATTTATATACCATTACCTCTGCTGATTTTCGTTTCAGTACTGGTTTGGCTTTCTACAAACATGTAGATGAGTGTCCTGGGGTAAGTAAATCTTATTTTCTGTGACACTCTAAGCTATGGTTGGGCACTTTATTTATAAAGTTCTAAATATATGTATTCAAACATTTATTTGCCTTGACTCAGAATGTACAACATTCCTTATTTTCAGACAGTCAGTTTCATATTTGGGATAATGCATTTGAATCAATCATTTTTTCTTACCTTAAAAAATTTGACTTTTTTTCCCTGTGGGCTGTTAGGCTCGCGGGGGCTGAAAATGCTTCATTTTATTGCGTCATTCTTGGCGCAGACTTTTTTGGCGCAAAAAATCTTTTCTGTTTCCGGCGTCATACGTGTCGCCGGAAGTTGCGTCATTTTTTGACGTCCTTTTGCGCCAAAAATGTCGGCGTTCCGGATGTGGCGTCATTTTTGTCGCCAAACAATGTGGGCGTATTATTTGGCGCCAAAAAATATGGGCGTCGCTTTTGTCTTGGTTCTGGGGGCTCTTCAAGCTCCTCCGTTTGAACCTATGCATTCATTGGACATTAAATTACTTTCTTGGAAAGTTTTGTTCCTTTTGGCAATCTCTTCTGCCAGAAGAGTTTCTGAATTATCTGCTCTTTCTTGTGAGTCTCCTTTTCTGATTTTTCATCAGGATAAGGCAGTGTTGCGAACTTCTTTTGAATTTTTACCTAAAGTTGTGAATTCTAACAACATTAGTAGGGAAATTGTGGTTCCTTCATTATGTCCTAATCCTAAGAATTCTAAGGAGAAATCATTGCATTCTTTGGATGTTGTTAGAGCTTTGAAATATTATGTTGAAACTACTAAGTCTTTCCGAAAGACTTCTAGTTTATTTGTTATCTTTTCTGGTTCTAGAAAAGGCCAGAAAGCTTCTGCCATTTCTTTGGCATCTTGGTTGAAATCTTTAATTCATCTTGCCTATGTTGAGTCGGGTAAATCTCCGCCTCAAAGGATTACAGCTCATTCTACTAGGTCAGTTTCTACTTCCTGGGCGTTTAGGAATGAAGCTTCGATTGATCAGATTTGCAAAGCAGCAACTTGGTCCTCTTTGCATACTTTTACTAAATTCTACCATTTTGATGTATTTTCTTCTTCTGAAGCAGTTTTTGGTAGAAAAGTACTTCAGGCAGCGGTTTCAGTTTGAATCTTCTGCTTATGTTTTTCATTAAACTTTATTTTGGGTGTGGATTATTTTCAGCAGGAATTGGCTGTCTTTATTTTCTCCCTCCCTCTCTAGTGACTCTTGCGTGGAAAGATCCACATCTTGGGTAATCATTATCCCATACGTCACTAGCTCATGGACTCTTGCTAATTACATGAAAGAAAACATAATTTATGTAAGAACTTACCTGATAAATTCATTTCTTTCATATTAGCAAGAGTCCATGAGGCCCGCCCTTTTTTGGGGTGGTTATGATTTTTGTATAAAGCGCAATTATTCCAATCCCTTATTTTATATGCTTTCGCACTTTTTTTATCACCCCACTTCTTGGCTATTCGTTAAACTGAATTGTGGGTGTGGTGAGGGGTGTATTTATAGGCATTTTGAGGTTTGGGAAACTTTGCCCCTCCTGGTAGGAATGTATATCCCATACGTCACTAGCTCATGGACTCTTGCTAATATGAAAGAAATGAATTTATCAGGTAAGTTCTTACATAAATTATGTTTTTCCCGAAGATCTGCGCTTATCAGTCCCTTACAGGACGTATAGATAATTTGATACCAATCCTCTTTCGGGAGGGTGAGTCCTAGGTGGTCTTCCCATTTTAATACTATATTGGGTTTGGTTCTAATTTTGCTTCTTTGGATGTCTATGTAAAGTCTAGAGATCGTTAGTTTATCCCTATCTGTCGACCTACAAATCCTCTCAAGATTTGTCCCTGGTTGCTGTTTGTGGTGTACGGTGTAGTTACCTAGGGCTGAGGAAATCTGTAAATATACATACCAGTGTAATTTGTCTGGAAGTAAGGCGTCCTGTAGATGGTTAAATGTGGTTATGCGATTATTTGTCATGAAGTCTGCCACTCTGTATAACCCTTTGTTTGACTACTTTCCTACCTGTTTCTGTATCTCTTTTGGCACAATATACCTAATGGGTCTAGTCCATGTATTTGTAGGTATGAGCTCCTGGTGTTTTGTAGCTGCTTTCCAGAGGGACATTGTGTCCCTAATGGTGGGAATATTACTCAAGGCACTTTCACTCCCCTTAACAGAGTCCCATAAAATACTATCTGAGTCTTCCTTGCCAAAAAGTTCTGTCTCTAGTTTTGTCCAGATCACATTCTGTTTGCTTAGAAGGGTGGCTTGTGCAATCCTTGAAGCACGGTAATAATCTGCTAAATTTGGTAACCCTACTCCCCCAAGCTGTCTATGTTGGGCTAGCACCTGAGAGGCTATTCTCGCTCCCCTGTCTCCCCTTAAAATGGAATGGAGATCTGACTGTAATTCCTTCAAGTCTAGGAGAGGTATTTTAATTGGTAGTGCACGGAATAGATATAAAATTCTAGGAAATATGTTCATTTTAATAGTTGATAAGCGACCAAACCACGAAAAACTGCCCTTCTTCCACTTTTGTATATCCTGTCTAATTTGTTTGTATAATGGAATGTAGTTTAATTTGTATAATTTATCAAATGAATCTGAGATCCTCGTTCCTAGGTAAGGTAAAGAGTGCTTGGTCCATGTAATTTCAAAGTTGATCTCTATAAGTTTTTTTGTATGAGAGGGGATTGATAGCGGCAAAGCCTCACACTTATCTAAATTAACTTTATATCCCGAGATCACAGAGAACTCCCGCAGGATCTGATATAAGTGCGTCGGAGAATTAAGAGGTTTAGTTAGCATTAACAAAATATCATCCGCAAATAACGACAGCTTATATTCGGATTTCCCTATGTTTACTCCCTTAACAGCTTCGGACCCTCTAATACAGGACGCCAACGGTTCAATACATAATGTAAACAGGAGATGGGCCAGTGGGCAGCCCTGTCGTGTTCCATTTAAAATCTGTATAGATCTAGACTGATAGCCTGCTGCACTTATTGTGGCTGTTGGAGTAGAATAAATTCCCTTAACTGCCTGTAGAAATTCCCCCTCAAACCCAAATGCCGATAAGACTTCAAACATATATGTTCAATCTATTCTATCGAACGCCTTCTCCGCGTTGAGAGATAGGAGCCGAGAAGGCGTTCCCGTTTCCTTCAGGTGCTCTATCAGGTCCATAGTTCTCCGTATGTTGTCTGGGGCTTCTCTCCCCTGAATGAACCCCATCTGGTCAGGATGTATAATGTTTGGGAGTATCATCTTAAGTCTATTGGCCAAAACTTTTGTCAGGATTTTTATGTCCTGGTTGATCAGGGAGATCGGTCTGTAATTTTTACACAATGTGGGGTCTTTCCCTGGCTTGGGGATAACTACTATCTTGGCCCTGAGAATATCTGTTGGGACCTCCTCTCCATTCATAATGTCATTACAAAACTTCTTAATATGTGGGATCAATGCCATCTTAAATATTTTATAATATTCACTGGGTAGACCATCTGGTCCTGCCGCCTTACCCATCATAACTCTTTCAACACATTTATGATCTCTTGAGTTGAGATCTCACCATTCAGTGTGTCTATATCTGTGGCACTAATAACTTTTAATTTAGCTTGTCACAAAAAATTGTCAGAAAAAGTCTCAGCTGATCTTAGAACCTTCCTACCATCGTAAAGGGTTTCATAATATGACGCAAAAATATCTGCAATCTCTCGTGGGTTGGACGTCCCTACCCCCTCTTGATTTTAAGTTTGCTGGCTAGATATTTGTCGGGTTTGTTTGAGTGTATAAAGTAAGTTGTTTTCAGTCTCTGGATTGCTCTCAGTGCTGCGTCATTTAGAACCTTTGCAAGGAGATTTCGCTTGGTCTGGAGCAATTTGTAAGTGGATGCAGATAGGGTTATTCTATGTTGAGCTTCAAGTTTGTGTATGTCTGCCTGTAGCTGCTTTATAGCCTTATTGGCAAGTCTAGAAATCTTTGGTTTTTCTTGTATAAGAATCCCTCTTATAAAAGGTTTGTGTGCGGCCCAGGAGGATAGCGGATTATTTGTAGAATGCTCATTAAGTTGCCAGTACTCCTCCATAGATTTAAGTGTCCGGTTGTATGTATGTATGTACCTCCTGACCGAAGCACCCTACTGCCCTTTCGCAAGTTTAATATATTATTGGTATATCCCAGGGCCCCTCTGCAGTTAAGCTCCGACTCCACAGTCACATCTCATACAAAGGAATGTTATGGATCCTTTTATATACAGCCGTCTAAGTAACCGAGCCATATATTCGTATCCCTGGTACGTTATAGCTGCTATGGGAATTCCCCCTTACCGTTCCAGGAGATCTTGAGTTACTTTTTCAAACATGCTCATTTATGAGGGTGTAGGTGTACTTTTGGCATGTCCCAGTGAGGTTCGCAATGTATACACTTTGTTATGCTGCCAATTTTGCTATTGCAAACCTCCTCGTGGGCTGCTAAGTTGGCGCCTCCTCTCAGCCGTCTCAGATCAGTCCCCTCATTAAAGCCTTCTTCCTTCTACCTTACCGATCTCCATAAGCGTTTTCTTTGCATTTACCTTATTCAGATTGCATACAGAGGCCGTTTTTAGTTAATTTAGTGGTGTTTTGACGGTTTTAAAACCTCTTTGCTTACAACCCTGCACGGAGCTGTACAATTATGCGTCCATCTCAGTCTTCAGTCAGGCTCCGCCCCCTATTTTTAAAATTTAAAGGGACTGTAACGTTTTTTTTTGGCAGTAATTTAAAAATGAAATAAAAATATTTTAATTCTTATTTGTTCAAATATTGGGTAAAGATGGACCAAGAGGCCCTGCAAAATGTTACCTGTACTTTGTGTTTTGATGCTAATGTGGAACCACCAATCCCTTTTTGTTCCTCATGTATTGAGAGAACATTGCATTATAGGGATAGACTTTTTGATCCTGAGCCACCATTGTCTAAGGTGGATGCTGTTCAGAGGTCTCCTGTTCAAGATATGCCGCAGCTTTCTCCTCAAGTGTCCCAAACTTTATCGTCAACACATGCAGTGCCCTGCGTTTCTTCCCACACTCTGGTTGGAGTTATGTTGCAAGACATTGCTACCCACATATCTTCTGCAGTAACTGATGCGCTCGATGCTTTTCCCATGCTGCAGGGAAAGTGCAAGAGGAAATTTGTGAGTACGGTTTGAGGAGGAAGAAACTTCGGTGGCGTCCGAGGGTGAAATCTCAGACTCAGACAGTGTAATTCCTTCTTCTGATGTGGAAGTCGTATCTTTCAGATTCAAGCTGGAACACCTCCATTTGTTACTTAATGAGGTTTTGGCTACCTTGGACTACTCCGACACTACTGTCGTAGTCAATCCTAAGAAATCTAGTTAGCTAAACAAGTACTTTGATGTACCTTCCATGGTGGAGGTTTTCCCTGTACCAGACCGAGCTACAGAGATTATTGCTAGGGAATGGGAGAGACCTGGTATCCCCTTTTCTCCATCCCCAATTTTTAATAAAATGTTTCCAATAGCTGACTCTATCAAGGAGTCTTGGCAGATGGTCCCCAAGGTGGAAGGGGAAATTTCCACTTTGACCAAGAGAGCTACTATTCCCATATATGATAGCTGTTCCTTTAAGGATCCTATGGATAAGAAGTTGGAGGGGTTACTTAAAAAGATGTATGTACACCATTGTTTACAATGGCAGCCTGCGGTGTGTATTGCTACCGTCACCAGGGCAGGGGCATATTGGTTTGATGCATTGTCTGATTATATTCAAACCGATACTCCCCTTGAAGAGATCCAAGATAGGACCAAGGCTCTTAAGTTGGACAATTAATTTATTACGGATGCTTCCCTACAGGTTATTAAGCTGGGAGCAAAGATTTCTGGTTTTGCCGTACTGACCCGCAGAGCCTTATGGGTGAAGTCCTGGTCTGCGGATGTATCGTCTAAGCTTTTGGCAATTCCCTACAAGGGTAAGACCTTGTTTGGGCTGGGCCTGGCGGAAATTATTTCAGACATTACGGGAGGAAAGGGTCATTTCCTCCCTCAGGATAAGAGAAATAAGCAGAAAGGACGTCATTGTAATTTTCGTTCCTTTCGAATCTTCAAAGGTAAGACTTCCTCTGCCAAGCAGGACCAGTCCAAACCTTCCTGGAGGACCAACCAGTCTTGGAACAAGGGGAAGCAATCTAAGAAGCCCGTTATGGACTCAGTCAGCATGAACAGTCTGCCCCCGATCCGGGACTGGATCTTGCTGGGGGCAGACTTTCCTTCTTCGCTCAGGCCTGGGTTCGGGATGTCCCGGAACCCTGGGCGGTGGATATTGTGTCCCAGGGATACAAACTAGAGTTCAAGACCTTTCCTCCCAGGGGCAGGTTTCTGCTCTCAAGATTACCTGTAGACCAGATAAAAAGAGAGGCGTTCTTACACTGTGTCCGGGATCTCTCCGTCCTGGGAGTGATAGTTCCTGTTCCAATGCAGGAGCCGGGTCTGGGATTTTACTCCAATCTGTTCGTGGTTCCCAAGAAAGAGGGAACTTTCAGGCCAATTCTAGACCTCAAGAGTCTAAACAAGTTCCTCAGAGTCCCGTCCTTCAAGATGGAAACTATTCATTCCATTCTTCCCTTGGTTCAAGAGGGTCAATTCATGACAACAGTAGATTTAAAGGATGCGTACCTGCATGTTCCCATCCACAGGAATCATCGCAAGTTTCTGAGGGTTGCATTTCTAGACAGACATTACCAGTTTGTGACTCTTCCATTCGGCCTTGCCACAGTTCCAAGGTCCTGGGATCCCTGTTGGCGGTGCTCCGGTTACGGGGCATTGCAGTGGCGCCTTATCTGGACGACCTTCTGGTTCAGGCGCCATCCTTCCATCAAGCGAACTCCCACACAGAGATGTTATCTTTTCTGCGGTCTCATGGATGGAAGGTGAATTTGGGAAAGAGTTCCTTGATCCAGCTACAAGGGTAGTGTTCCTGGGAACCATAATAGATTCCTTATTAATAAAAATATTTCTGACAGAGGTCAGAAAATAAAAAATCCTCAATTCTTGTCTGGCCCTTCAGTCCTCTCCTCGGCCGTCAGTGGCTCAATGTATGGAGGTTATCGGTCTTATGGTAGCTGCTATGGACATCATTCTGTTTGCCCGGTTCCATCTCAGACCTTTGCAATTATGTATGCTCAGGCAATGGAACGGGATTTTGCGGATCTGTGTCTGCAAATTCTTCTGGATCAGGCGACAAGAGACTCTCTTCCTTGGTGGTTGTCTTAGGATCATCTCTTCCAGGGAACCTACTTTTGCAGTCCCACCTGTGTGATTGTGACAACGGACGCCAGCCTGCTGGGATGGGGAGCAGTCTTGGGCTCACTAAAGGCTCAGGGGACATGCACTCGGGAGTACTCTGTTCTTCCCATAAACATCCTAAAGCTGAGGGCAGTCTTCAATGCTCTTCTGGCCTCACCTCAGTTAGCTTCAGCCCGGTATCAGGTTCAAGTCGGACAACATAACTTTCAGTGGCTTACATCAATCATCAGGGAGGAACTCGTAGTTCCTTGGCCATGACAGAGGTAGCCAAAATTATTCAGTGGACGGAGACCCACAACTGCTGTCTATCTGCAATCCACATTCCAGGAGTGGACAATTTGGAAACGGATTTTCTGAGCAGACCGACCTTTTACCCGGGGGAGTGGGAACTCCATCCGGAGGTGTTTTCCAACTTGATTCTCAAATGGGGACAGCCGGAGCTGGGTCTCATGGCATCTCGTCAGAATGCCAAGCTCCCGAGATCCTGGTCGAGGTCAAGGGATCCTCAGGCAGTACCGATAGATGCTCTGGCAGTTCCTTGGAGTTTCAGTCTAGCATACCTATTTCCTCCGTTCGCTCTCCTTCCACTGGTCATTGCTTGAATCAAACAGTAGAGGGTGTCAGTGAACCTTATTGGACCGGCGTGGCCTCGCAGGATCTGGTATGCAGACCTAGTGGAGATGTCTCCTCTGCCACCTTGGAAACTTCCATTGAGGAAGGACCTTCTACTTCAAGGGCCCTTCCTTAATTCAAATCTCGTTTCTCTGAAGCTGACTGCTTGGAGATTGAACGCTTAATTCTATCTAAGCTTGGGGTTTCGGAGTCGGTTATTGAGACCTTGATTCAGGCTTGTAAACCTGTAACTAGAAAGATTTACCATAAGATATGGCGTAAATATCTGTATTGGTGTGAATCCAGAGGCTACTCTTTAAGTAAGGTTCGGATTACTAGAATTCTGGCTTTTCTCCAAGAGGGTCTGGAGAAGGGTTTATCTGCAAGTACTTTGAAGGGTCAAATATCTGCCTTGTCTATTTTGTTGCATAGAAGTATGGTGGATGTACCAGACATGCAATCTTTCTGTCAAGCCTTGGTCAGAATCAGGCCTGTGTTCAAACCTGTTACTCCTCCCTGGAGTCTTAACCTTGTTCTTAAAGTTCTTCAGCAGGCTCTGTTTGAGCCTATGCATTCCTTAGATAGTAAGATATTATCTTGGAAAGTTTTGTTTCTTGTTGCAATTTCTTCTGCTCGTAAAGTCTCAGAGCTTTCGGCGTTGCAGTGTGAATCCCCTTACCTTATTTTTCATTCGGATAAGGTAGTTATACGTACTAAGTTAGGGTTACTCCCTAAAGTGGTTTTGGATAGGAACATTAATCAAGAAATTGTTGTTCCTTCTTTGTGTCCTAACCCTTCTTCTCAATAAAGAGCGTCTGCTGCACAACCTAGATGTGGTGCGTGCGTTGAAGTACTATTTACAGGCGACTAAGGATTTTTCGCCAGTCTTCTGCTTTATTTGTTTTCTCTGGGAAACGCAAGGGGCAGAAAGCTACGGCTACTTCTCTTTCTTTGTGGCTGAAGAGTATAATTTGTTTGGCCTATGAAACTGCTGGACAGCAGCCTCCTGAGAGAGTCACGGCTCATTCTACGAGGGCTGATTCCTCTTCCTGGGCATTCAAAAATGAAGCTTCTGTGGAACAGATTTGCAAGGCTGCAACTTGGTCCTATCTACAACTTTTTTCAAAATTCTATAAATTTGATACTTTTGCCTTGGCTGAGGCTTCTTTTGGGAGAAAGGTTCTTCAAACAGTGGTGCCATCCGTTTAGGTACCCTGTCTTTTCCCTCCCTTATCTGTGTCCTCTAGCTTGGGTATTGATTCCCAATAGTCCATGGTCCATGGCCCGCCCTGTTTATTTAGACAGGTTTTTGTGTGGTAAACCTCAGGCACCTCTGCACCTTGTGTTGATTCCTTTCTCTCTTTTTCCTTAAGTCAAATGACTGGGGTTGGAGGGAAGGGAGGTGATATTTAACATGCTAGGGTGCTCTTTGCCTCCTCCTGCTGGCCAGAAGTGATATTCCCAATAGTAATTAGAGATGATCCGTGGACTCACCGTGTCAAGAAATAAATTTATCAGGTAAGCATAAATTTAATTTTTCATGGTGTCTCATACCCTTTCCTCAGGTATATAAGTATTAAATACCAGGATGTGGGTGCCACAGTGTTTATTTCTAGGCTGTTTATGCCCTGTAGCACTTTTTGTTTGTCATAATTTGTGCTGCATGACTAATAGGTGAGCTAATGTCTCTTAGGATGATGCTGTTTTTGGTTATGCCACAGTTTTCTCCTTTTATGTCCCAAGCCTCAATGGCGTCACATGCAGTGCCTTGCGGTTCCTCTCAATCTCCAGGAGGAGTGTATTTGCATACAGAATTGCAGCTCAAGTATCCTCTGCGGTATCTGCGGCTTGGTTTGTTTTTCCTTTCCTCAGGGAAAATGCAAGAGGACATTTTATAGTTTCAGATAGCCAAAATTGAAAATGAAAATGTAATTGCTAAGTCTAACCCTAAATGGTTCTTTAAGTACATAAATAGCAAAAAATCTAAGAAGGACAATATAGGAACATTAAAATGTGTGGAGGGTAGCATGATAAATAATGACAGGGAGAAGGCTGAGGTACTAAAACAGTTGTTTCTCCTGTTAAGTGTAGTCAGTCTACGGGTCATCCATTACTTATGGGATTATATCTCCTCCCTAACAGGAAGTGCAAAAGGATCACCCAAGCAGAGCTGCTATATAGCTCCTCCCCTCTACGTCATACCCAGTCATTCTCTTGCACCTAACTAATAGATAGGACGTGTGAGAGGACTGTGGTGTGTTAAACTTAGTTTTTTACATCTTCAATCAAAAGTTTGTTATTTTAAACGGCACCGGAGTGTGTTGTTTCTTCTCAGGCAGCATTAGAAGAAGAATCTACCTGAGTTTGTCTATGATCTTAGCGGTCGTAACTAAGATCCACTTGCTGTTCTCGGCCATTCTGAGGAGTGAGGTAACTTCAGAACAGGGGATAGCATGCAGGTCCCATCTGCAAGGAGGTATGTGCAGTATATTATTTTCTAAGGAATGGAATTGACTGAGAAAATACTGCTAATACCGATGTAATGTAAGTGCAGCCTTAAATGCAGTAGTAGCGACTGGTATCAGGCTGATATGTATGTATGTATGTATACTCTGAGGTATTTCTGGGGAATGGAATTTCACTAAGAAAATACTGTCTATATTAAAATAATATTTGAGCCTGAACTGCAGTGAAAGCGACTAGCAGCAGGCTTATTAATAACACTTCATAATTTTCATTTTTAAAAACGTTTTACTGGCATGTTAATCGTTTTTTTCTGAGGTACTTGGTGATAAAACTTTATGGGCATGATTTTTCCACATGGCTGTCGTTTGTTTCTGAATAAAAACAGTTTACTGAGCTTCCCCACTGTTGTAATATGAGTGGGAGGGGCCTATTTTAGCGCTTTATTGCGCAGTAAAAATTTAGTCTCAGTCTTCCTGTTTCTTCCTCCATGATCCAGGACGTCTCTACAGAGCCCAGGGGTCTCCAAAACTAGTTTTGAGGGAGGTAATCAGTCACAGCAGATCTGTGACAGTGTGTTTGACTGTGATAAAAAACGTTTATTATTTCACTGTTATCCGTTTTGGGTATTAAGGGGTTAATCATCCTTTTGCTTGTGGGTGCAATTCTCTGCTAACTTTGTACATTTTCTGTTAAAATTTGGTTGTTTTAACATATTTGGTTCATCGTTAATTCAACTGTGTCTCATTTTTATGTTTCTTAAAGGCGCAGTAGCGTTGTTTATATAGCTTGTAAATTTATTTAAAAGTTTTTTTCCAAGCTTGCTAGTGTTATTGCTAGTCTGTTTAAACATGTCTGACACAGATGAAGCTTTTTGTTCAATATGTTTAAAGGCCAATGTGGAGCCCAATAGAAATTTGTGCACTCAATGTATAGATGTTACTTTGAATAAAAGTCAAACTTTATATGTGAAAAATATATCACCAGACAACGAGGGGGAAGTTATGCCGACTAACTCTCCTCACGTGTCAGTACCTTCCCCTCCCGCTCAGGAGGTGCGTGATATTGTGGCGCCAAGTACATCAGGGCGACCCATACAAATCACTTTGCAAGACATGGCTAATGTTATGACTGAAGTACTATCTAAACTGCCAGAATTTAGAGGTAAACGAGATCACTCTGGAATAAGAACAGAGTGCGCTGATAATAATAGAGCCATGTCTGATACTGCGTCACAATTTGCAGAACATGAGGACGGAGAGCTTCATTCTGTGGGTGACGGAGCTGATCCAAGTAAACTGGATTCAGACATTTAAAATTTTAAATTTAAGCTTGAGAACCTCCGTGTATTACTAGGGGAGGTTTTAGCGGCTCTGAATGATTGTAACACGGTTGCAATTCCAGAGAAAGTATGTAGGCTGGATAAATATTTTGCGGTACCGGCGTGTACTGAAGTTTTTCCTATACCTAAAAGGCTTACAGAAATTGTTAACAAGGAGTGGGATAGACCCGGTGTGCCTTTCACCCCCTCCTATATTTAGAAAAATGTTTCCAATAGACGCCACCACACGGGACTTATGGCAGACGGTTCCTAAGGTGGAGGGAGCAGTTTCTACTCTGGCTAAGCGCACCACTATCCCGGTGGAGGATAGCTGTGCTTTTTCAGATCCAATGGATAAAAAGTTAGAGGGTTACCTTAAGAAAATGTTTGTTCAACAAGGTTTTATATTACAACCCCTTGCATGCATTGCGCCTGTCACTGCTGCGGCGGCATTCTGGTTTGAGTCTCTGGAAGAGACCCTTGACACAGCTCCATTGGATGAGATTATAAACAAGCTTAAAGCCCTTAAGCTAGCTAATTCATTTATTTCTGATGCCGTAGTACACTTAACCAAACTTACGGCTAAGAACTCCGGATTCGCCATTCAAGAGCGTAGAGCGCTGTGGCTTAAATCCTGGTCAGCTGATGTGACTTCTAAATCTAAATTGCTTAATATTACTTTCAAAGGGCAGACATTATTCGGGCCCGGTTTGAAAGAAATTATCGCTGACATTACTGGAGGTAAGGGCCATGCCCTGCCTCAAGACAGGGCTAAACCAAGGGCTAAACAGTCTAATTTTCGTGCCTTTTGTAACTTCAAGGCAGGAGCAGCATCAACTTCCTCTGCTCCAAGACAGGAAGGAACTGTTGCTCGCTACAGACAGGGCTGGAAACCTAACCAGTCCTGGAACAAGGGCAAGCAGGCCAGAAAACCTGCTGCTGCCCCTAAGACAGCATGAAGTGAGGGCCCCCGATCCGGAAACGGATCTAGTGGGGGGCAGACTTTCTCTCTTCGCCCAGGCTTGGGCAAGAGATGTCCAGGATCCCTGGGCGTTGGAGATCATATCTCAGGGATATCTTCTGGACTTCAAAGCTTCTCCTCCACAAGGGAGATTTCATCTTTCAAGGTTATCAGCAAGATAAAGAGGCGTTTCTACGCTGTGTACAAGACCTCTTACTAATGGGAGTGATCCACCCAGTTCCGCGGTCGGAACACGGACAAGGGTTCTATTCAAATCTGTTTGTGGTTCCCAAAAAAGAGGGAACCTTCAGACCAATCTTGGACTTAAAGATCCTAAACAAATTCCTAAGAGTTCCATCGTTCAAAATGGAAACTATTCGAACCATCTTACCCATGATCCAAGAAGGTCAGTACATGACCACAGTGGATCTAAAGGATGCCTACCTTCACATACCGATTCACAAGGATCATTACCGGTATCTAAGATTTGCCTTCCTAAACAGGCATTACCAGTTTGTAGCTCTTCCCTTCGGGTTAGCTACGGCTCCAAGAATCTTTACAAAGGTTCTGGGCTCTCTTCTGGCGGTACTAAGACCGCGAGGCATAGCGGTAGCTCCGTACCTAGACGACATTCTGATACAAGCGTCAAGTTTCCAAACTGCCAAGTCTCATACAGAGTTAGTTCTGGCATTTCTAAGGTCGCATGGGTGGAAGGTGAACGTAGAAAAGAGTTCTCTATTGCCACTCACAAGAGTTTCCTTCTTAGGGACTCTTATAGATTCTGTAGAAATGAAAATTTACCTGACGGAGGACAGGTTATCAAAACTTCTAAATGCTTGCCGTGTCCTTCATTCCATTCAACACCCGTCAGTGGCTCAGTGCATGGAGGTAATTGGCTTAATGGTAGCGGCAATGGACATGGTACCTTTTGCGCGCCTGCATCTCAGACCGCTGCAATTGTGCATGCTAAGTCAGTGGAATGGGGATTACTCAGATTTGTCCCCTCTGCTAAATCTGGATCAAGAGACCAGAGATTCTCTTCTATGGTGGCTTTCTCGGCCACATCTGTCCAAGGGGATGCCCTTCCGCAGGCCAGATTGGACGATTGTAACAACAGATGCCAGCCTTCTAGGTTGGGGCGCAGTCTGGAATTCCCTGAAGGCTCAGGGATCATGGACTCAGGAGGAGAGACTCCTTCCAATAAACATTCTGGAATTAAGAGCAATTTTCAATGCTCTTCTGGCTTGGCCTCAGTTAGCAACTCTGAGGTTCATCAGGTTTCAGTCGGACAACATCACGACTGTGGCTTACATCAACCATCAAGGAGGAACAAGGAGTTCCCTAGCGATGACGGAAGTCTCAAAGATAATTCGCTGGGCAGAGTCTCACTCTTGCCACCTGTCAGCGATCCACATCCCAGGCGTGGAGAACTGGGAGGCGGATTTTCTAAGTCGCCAGACTTTTCATCCGGGGGAGTGGGAACTTCATCCGGAGGTGTTTGCCCAACTGCTTCATCATTGGGGCAAACCAGATCTGGATCTCATGGCGTCTCGCCAGAACGCCAAGCTTCCTTGTTACGGATCCAGGTCCAGGGACCCGGGAGCGGTACTGATAGATGCTCTGACAGCACCTTGGGTCTTCAACATGGCTTATGTGTTTCCACCCTTCCCGATGCTTCCTCGATTGGTTGCCAGGATCAAACAGGAGAGAGCATCGATGATTCTAATAGCGCCTGCGTGGCCACGCAGGACCTGGTATGCAGATCTAGTGGACATGTCGTCCTGTCCACCATGGTCTCTGCCTCTGAGACAGGACCTTCTGATTCAGGGTCCTTTCAAACATCCAAATCTAATTTCTCTGAGGCTGACTGCATGGAGATTGAACGCTTGATTCTATCAAAGCGGGGATTCTCGGAGTCAGTGATTGATACCTTAATACAGGCTAGGAAACCTGTTACCAGGAAAATTTACCATAAAATATGGCGTAAATACTTATATTGGTGCGAATCCAAGAGTTACTCATGGAGTAAGGTTAGGATTCCTAGGATATTGTCTTTTCTACAAGAAGGTTTAGAAAAGGGTTTATCTGCTAGTTCGTTAAAGGGACAGATTTCAGCTCTGTCTATCCTTTTACACAAACGTCTGGCAGAAGTTCCAGACGTTCAGGCTTTTTGTCAGGCTTTGGCTAGGATTAAGCCTGTGTTTAAGACTGTTGCTCCGCCGTGGAGCTTAAACTTAGTTCTTAACGTTCTGCAAGGTGTTCCGTTTGAACCCCTTCATTCCATTGATATCAAACTGTTATCTTGGAAAGTTCTGTTTTTAACGGCTATTTCCTCGGCTCGAAGAGTCTCTGAGTTATCGGCCTTACATTGTGATTCTCCTTATCTGATTTTTCATTCAGACAAGGTAGTTCTGCATACTAAACCTGGGTTCTTACCTAAGGTAGTCACTAACAAGAATATCAATCAAGAGATTGTTGTTCCATCATTGTGCCCTAACCCTTCTTCAAAGAAGGAACAACTTCTGCACAATCTGGACGTCGTCCGTGCCCTGAAATTTTATTTGCAGGCAACTAAAGATTTTCGTCAAACTTCTTCCCTGTTTGTCGTTTATTCTGGACAGAGGAGAGGTCAAAAAGCTTCTGCTACCTCTCTCTCTTTTTGGCTTCGTAGCATAATACGTTTAGCCTATGAGACTGCTGGACAGCAGCCTCCTGAAAGGATTACGGCTCATTCTACTAGAGCTGTGGCTTCCACTTGGGCCTTTAAGAATGAGGCCTCTGTTGAACAGATTTGCAAGGCTGCAACTTGGTCTTCACTTCACACTTTTTCAAAATTTTACAAATTTGACACTTTTGCTTCTTCGGAGGCTGTTTTTGGGAGAAAGGTTCTACAGGCAGTGGTTCCTTCCGTGTAAAGATCCTGCCTGTCCCTCCCGTCATCCGTGTACTTTTAGCTTTGGTATTGGTATCCCATAAGTAATGGATGACCCGTGGACTGACTACACTTAACAGGAGAAAATATAATTTATGCTTACCTGATAAATTAATTTCTCCTGTAGTGTAGTCAGTCCACGGCCCGCCCTGTTTTTTACGGCAGGTCTAAATTTTAAATTAAACTCCAGTCACCACTGCACCCTATAGTTTTCTCCTTTCTCGTTTGGTTTCGGTCGAATGACTGGGTATGATGTAGAGGGGAGGAGCTATATAGCAGCTCTGCTTGGGTGATCCTCTTGCACTTCCTGTTAGGGAGGAGATATAATCCCATAAGTAATGGATGACCCGTGGACTGACTACACTACAGGAGAAATGAATTTATCAGGTAAGCATAAATTATATTTTTCTTCAGTATACACAAGAGAGGAACCATTGGATGATACTTTGGAACAAAATAGAACATGCCAGTCCATACTATTAACTGGGTTATATTTAGAGGATATCGGGGGGGAAATGGATTATATTAAGGTAAATAAAACTCCAGGCCCATATGGAATACACCCAAGGGTGTTAAGGGAATTTAGCACTGTTATAGATAAACCTCTACTCTTAATTTTTCAAGACTCATTATCCTCCGGCATGTTACCCCAGGACTGGCGTAAAGCTGATGTGGTGCCACTCTTCAAAAAGGGAAGCAGGGATGATCCAGGAAGATATAGACCAGTTAGTCTGACATTGATAGTGGGGAAGATATATGAAGGGATTATAAGGGATTACATTGGTAAGCATATTCGTGTAAACAAGATTATGAGTTCTAATCAGCATGGTTTTAGGAGAAATAGATCATGTCAAACTAATCTAATTAGATTCTTCGAGGAAGTAAGTAAAAATATAGATAAAGGGGAATCAGTTGATGTGATATACTAAGATTTTGCAAAGGCATTTGATACAGTGCCACATGAGAGATTAATGCACAAAATTATGGGACTTCGAATAGCTGAAAATGTTAGCTCATGGATAAATAACTGGATAAAAGATAGGGAGCAACGAGTAGTAGTAAATGGGTCATACTCAGATTGGACAAAGGTAATCAGTGCAGTCCCCCAGGGATCAGTACTGGGCCCTGTTCTTTTTAATATTTTTATAAATGACTTGGAGCAAGGATTAAATAGTGACATCTCTATTTTTGCAGATGATACTAAGTTAAGTAAGGTCATTAGGTCAGAGCAGGATGAACTTTCATTACAAAGGGATCTGTAAAAATTAGAAGTATGTGCAGGTAAATGGAAAATGAGATTTAATACGGGAAAATGCAAGGTTCTACATTTTGGAAGTAAAAATAAGCAGGCAACGTATTTTTTAAAGGGGACAAGACTTAGTCAAACAGAGGAGGAAAGGAATTTGGGAGTAGTAATAGATAACAAGCTAACGATGGGTGCACAATGCAGAGCAGTGGCTTCAAAGGCTAATAAGATACTAGCATGTATTAAAAGAGGCATTGATTCAAGGGAGGAAAGCATAATTCTGTCACCATTTAAAGCCCTGGTAAGACCTCACCTTGAGTATGGAGTGCAGTTCTGGGGACCGATCGCAAAAAAAGATATTGCAGAACTAGAAAAAGTTCAGAGAAGGGCCACACAGCTAATAAGGGGATTGGAGAATTTAACCTATGAGGAGAGGCTAGCCAAATTCGGTATGTTTTCTTTAGAAAAAAGGAGCTTGAGAGGTGACATGATTACTTTATATAAATATATTCAAGGCCCATATACAGAGATGGCAGAAGCTCTGTTTATTCAAAGAAAATAGTTTCTGACAAGAGGTCACAATTTAAGGTTGGAGGAAAGGATATTTAATCTCCTGCAACGGAAACGTTTTTTCACTGTAAGAGCAATAAAATTGTGGAACTCGTTACCAATGGAGGTAGTGAATGCCAATACCCTAGATATATTTAAAAATAGTCTGGATACATTTCTGTATACAGGGAGTGCAGAATTATTAGGCAAGTTGTATTTTTGAGGATTAATTTTATTATTGAACAACAACCATGTTCTCAATGAACCCAAAAAACTCATTAATATCAAAGCTGAATAGTTTTGGAAGTAGTTTTTAATTTGTTTTTAGTTATAGCTATTTTAGGGGGATATCTGTGTGTGCAGGTGACTATTACTGTGCATAATTATTAGGCAACTTAACAAAAAACAAATATATACCCATTTCAATTATTTATTTTTACCAGTGAAACCAATATAACATCTCAACATTCACAAATATACATTTCTGACATTCAAAAACAAAACAAAAACAAATCAGTGACCAATATAGCCACCTTTCTTTGCAAGGACACTCAAAAGCCTGCCATCCATGGATTCTGTCAGTGTTTTGATCTGTTCACCATCAACATTGCGTGCAGCAGCAACCACAGCCTCCCAGACACTGTTCAGAGAGGCCATGTCATTAGATTTTCTTCTTTTATACCCTTTCTTGCCAGCCACGCTGTGGAGTACTTGGACGCGTGTGATGGAGCATTGTCCTGCATGAAAATCATGTTTTTCTTGAAGGATGCAGACTTCTTCCTGTACCACTGCTTGAAGAAGGTGTCTTCCAGAAACTGGCAGTAGGACTGGGAGTTGAGCTTGACTCCATCCTCAACCCGAAAAGGCCCCACAAGCTCATCTTTGATGATATCAGCCCAAACCAGTACTCCACCTCCACCTTGCTGGCGTCTGAGTCGGACTGGAGCTCTCTGCCCTTTACCAATCCAGCCACGGGCCCATCCATCTGGCCCATCAAGACTCACTCTCATTTCATCAGTCCATAAAACCTTAGAAAAATCAGTCTTGAGATATTTCTTGGCCCAGTCTTGACGTTTCAGCTTGTGTGTCTTGTTCAGTGGTGGTCGTCTTTCAGCCTTTCTTACCTTGGCCATGTCTCTGAGTATTGCACACCTTGTGCTTTTGGGCACTCCAGTGATGTTGCAGCTCTGAAATATGGCCAAACTGGTGGCAAGTGGCATCTTGGCAGCTGCACGCTTGACTTTTCTCAGTTCATGGGCAGTTATTTTGCGCCTTGGTTTTTCCACACGCTTCTTGCGACCCTGTTGACTTTTTTGAATGAAACGCTTGATTGTTCGATCATGCTTCAGAAGCTTTGCAATTTTAAGAGTGCTGCATCCCTCTGCAAGATATCTCAATATTTTTGACTTTTCTGAGTCTGTCAAGTCCTTCTTTTGACCCATTTTGCCAAAGGAAAGGAAGTTGCCTAATAATTATGCAAACCTGATATAGGGTGTTGATGTCATTAGACCACACCCCTTCTCATTACAGAGATGCACATCACCTAATATGCTTAATTGGTAGTAGGCTTTCGAGCCTATACAGCTTGGAGTAAGACAACATGCATAAAGAGGATGATGTGGTCAAAATACTCATTTGCCTAATAATTCTGCACTCCCTGTATAAACAAAATTAATGGATATGATTCCTAGTATTAAATGGGTCACCTTTTAGTGAGGTTATTTAAGCTTAACTGGAGCTTTTTGTAAGTATTTTAGATTTGTATAGGCTGAACTCGATGGACTTCGGCCTTTTTTCAACCTTATCTATTATGTTACTATGTATGTTACTATGTTTCTGCTCCACGTTTGACTACACAGGGTGTCCCTCTCCTAAGTCTGGTGAGGAGAATTCGGTAGTTTCTGAGGGTGAAATCTCAGACCTTGACAGTATAATTCCTTCATCTGATGTTGAAGTAGTATCCTTCAAAGTTGAGCTTTGACACCTTTGTGTATGTTAAAGGAGGTTTTAGCTACTTTGGTGTGACTCCGATACGTTTGGTCGTTGTCAATCCAAAAGAATCTAGTAAATTTTATAATTACTAGGTTTCCCTTGTGAGGACTGTGCTAGGAGTTTTTTCACAGGAATAGGAGTAGTCTGGGTTTCTTTTTTGACGTCTCCTGTCTTTAAAAAGATTTTTCCTGTCGTTATCTTCATTAAATATCAAGGTGCACGGTGCCTTAAGTAGTAGGGCTTTTCTACTTTGGCTTAGAGCTATGATTCCTAGAGAGGATAGCTTCTTTTGTCAGGATCAATGGAGGTTTACATAGAAGTTTGCATTGCCATTGCGTCAAGTGTGGCATCTTATTGGCATGATGCCCTGTCTAATCCAATTTGGAGATCCTGTACAGATTTTAGGCTATTAAACTAGCCAATCCTTTATATTCTGACGCTAACATGCAAGTTTTCAGCCGGGGGCCATAATATCTAGCTTTGCTGTATAAGCCTGCGAGGAGTGGGGGACAGTGGATTTTTCCTCTGTGTCCAAGTTTCTGGTGCTTCTGTACAAGGGTAAAACCTTGTTTGGTCCTGATCTGTCAGGGAACGTGCTGGTATTACAGGGTCTTTTCTACCACAGCCCAAGTGGAGGGTTGAATCTTTCTGTTGGTCTGCAGACATGGATACGAGATGTTCCAGATAGGCCGAGGACATAGTTCTTCAGGGTTACTACTTAGTAGTCATTCCTTTCCTCCCTGAGGTAGTTTCCTCTTCTCAATTTTATCTGCAGGCCAGATAACTAAAGGCGTTAGGGTCTTCTCTTCCCCGTGAATAGTTCTAGTTCCTGTAAGGGAACAGGGGTCTGGATTTTATTAATTCCTGATTGTGGAATTTTTCGCAAATTGTAGCGCTTTTAGTTTGCTTCGCCACAGCTCCCAGAATTTTCTCAAAGGTCCTGGGAGCTCTATTGGCAGTATTCGGTCCTGTGGAATTGCAGTGGCACCCTATCTGGATGACATTCTGGTTCAGGCACCATTCTTGGAACTAGCAGAATCTCATACAAGGATCTTGTTGTCCTTCCTCGTTCCCACGATTGGAAGGTGAATTTGGAGAAAAGTTCTCTTGTTACGACTACAAGAGTGTTCTTCTTAGGAACCATTATAGATCCCTATCAATGAAAATATTTCTGACGGAGGTTCTCTCTGTTTGCCTGTGTCTACAGTCTGCAGTACGGCCATCAGTGGCCAATGTATGAAGGGCTTGGCCTCAACTGGCTCTAGCCTGGTTTATTAGTTTCCAGTTGAACATCATAACCTCAGTGGCTTAAATCATCCACCAGGGGGGAAATTTGGAGTTCCTTAACCATGAAGGTGGCGAGGATTATTCAGTGGCCGGAGGGCCACAATTGCTGTCTATCCCCCCACATCCAAGGGGTGGACAATTGTGTGGATTCCTGAGCAGACAGACTTTCAATTCCGGGGAGTGGGGACTCCTTCCGGAAGTGTTCTCCAGGTTAACAATCAAATGGGGGTTAGAGGCATTGGATCTGTTGGCTTCTCGTCATATCGCCAAGCTCCCAAGTACGGTCAGAGGTCAAGAGATCATCAGGCTTTTCTGATAGATGCTCTGGCAGTTCCTTGGAACTTCAGGTTGGCATATCTCTCTCCTCAGTTTGCTCTCCTTCCACGAGTCATCACTCAAGCAGGTGAGAGCGTCGGTGATTCCAATAGCTCTGGCGTGACCTCGCAGGATCTGGTATGCAGACCTAGTAGAAATGTCGTCTCTACCTCTGTGGAGACTTCTTCTGAGGAAGGCCCTTCTACTTCAGGGGCCACAAATTGATCAAGAGGGGAAGGGAGCGCTAGAAAGCTAAAAAGGCTAAGATATCTAAAACTAAAATAAGTACAATTTATTAGTTAAACACAATAGAAACAGCAATTGAAGCTAAAATACAATACGATTAAAACCTTCATGGATCCATGATATATCTAAAAAAGTCGAAACAAAGTACAGTACAGGTATGTGGCTCTAAATGGCAATAGTGTTATGCGGGTATATAGCAATAAATGCAGATGCTATACAAAGAATAGAACACAACGATAGGAGGTGTCCTATCTTACATTGGTTCAGTCTTACATAATATGAGAAACAATCGTGAGTGGTAATTACAAGTCTAACTTATTAAAAAGATGTATATAGAAAAGCACAAAAATGTGTGTCAAATGTGTCAAAAAGTTAGTCAGTAACAGTGAATAAAAAACACTGTAAAAACAGTCAGAAGTGTCCAAAGACAAAGCAGTCCAAAGTTTCCAGCTGTCTTAAAGGGACACTAAACCCAATTTTTTTCTTTCATGATTCAGATAGAGAATACAATTTTAAACGACTTTCCAATTTACTTCTATTATCTAATTTGCTTAATTTTTTAGATATCCTTTGTTGAAGAAAGAGCAATGAACATGGGAGAGCCAATCACACAAGGCATCTATGTGCAGCAACCAATCAGCAGCTACTTAGCCTATCTAGATATGCTTTTCAGCTAAGAATATCAAAAGAATAAAGCAAATTAGATAATAGATGTAAATTAGAAAGTTGTTTAAAACTGCATGCTCTTTCTAAATCTTCAACATGAAAAAAACATCAGAAATAATCTCACCAATGCACAATAATCCAAATGAATATCCAAAATACAAAAATTTAAAAATTCCAAATTCAAAGTGAAAAATAAGATAAAAAAAATAAAAAGTGTAAATAAAAACAAAAAGTGAGTTCACGAATCAAGAGTCAAACATAGAAC
The DNA here is from genome assembly GCF_027579735.1 of Bombina bombina. Lineage (NCBI taxonomy): Eukaryota > Metazoa > Chordata > Amphibia > Anura > Bombinatoridae > Bombina > Bombina bombina. Next base: position 23,257,724 of record NC_069499.1, on the reverse strand, counting down.
AATTGTGGATCCTATGAATAAAAGGACTAATAAACAGGTGAAAAAACAGATGCAATAACGAAGTATCCTGAACCTGAAATAAAACAAAAATACAATTGTGCAATAAAGTTTGTACACTTATCAAATATTAGAAATAAGCTCACCAGTATGTCAACGCGTATTGGCCTTATCTTAGGCCTTTTCTTCTGTTAAGTGTGATCAGTCCACGGGTCATCATTACTTCTGGGATATTACTCCTCCCCAACAGGAAGTGCAAGAGGATTCACCCAGCAGAGTTGCATATAGCCCCTCCCCTCTACGTCACCCCCAGTCATTCTCTTGCACCCAACGACTAGATAGGATGTGTGAGAGGACTATGGTGATTTTATTTAGTTTATTTCTTCAATCAAAAGTTTGTTATTTTTAATAGCACCGGAGTGTGTTATTCCTTCTCTGGTAGAGTTTGAAGAAGAATCTACCAGAGTTTTTACTATGATTTTAGCCGGAGTTGTTAAGATCATATTGCTGTTTCTCGGCCATCTGAGGAGAGGTAAACTTCAGATCAGGGGACAGCGGGCAGTTTATTCTGCAAAAAGGTATGTAGCAGTTTTTATTTTCTAACAATGGAATTGCTGAGAAAATCCTGCCATACCGACATTATATCATGTATGTATAATTTACATTTTAGTATTCTGGGGAATGGTACTTCACTGGAATTACACTGTGTATATAAGATTTTAGCCTAATAGAAATACAACAGGCTTTTTAATAATTCTTAATTATGTTAAACGTTTTTGCTGGAATGTAAAATCGTTTTCATTTTCTGAGGTACTGGGTGAATAAAATGTTTGGGCACTATTTTTCCACTTGGCAGTTGCTGGATCTAATTATGACAGTTTTTAATCTCTCTCACTGTTGTGTGTGAGGGGGTGGGACCTTTTTTGGCGCTTTTGCTACGCATCAAAAATTTCAGTCAAAAGCTCATTGCTTTTTCCTGCATGTTCCGGTTTATCTCTACAGAACCCAGGGATCTTCAAAGCTAATTTGAGGGAAGTAATCTAACAGAGCTGTAAGATTGTAGTTGACTGTGATAAAAAAACGTTTATTCTTTAACTTTTTTATGCCTCAGGGTTAGTTATTTCTTGCTACTGGGTACAAGCCTTTACTAAGTTGCATTTTGTTTTACAAAGCTGATTGATTTCATCTGTTATATATATTCAGTGCTTTTCAAGCACAGTTCGTTTTTCATAGTATTTTACTTGTATAGTATTTCCAAATTGCAAGTTTATTTGCTAGTTTGTTAAACATGTCTGATTCAGAAGATGAGACCTGTACTATTTGTACTAAAGCCAAGGTGGAGCCCAATAGAAATTTATGTACTAACTTATTGATGCTACATTAAATAAAAGTCAATCTGTACAAATTTAACAAATTTCACCAAACAACGAGGGGAGAGTTATGCCGACTAACTCGCCTCACGTGACAGTACCTGCATCTCCCGCTCGGGACGTGCGCGATATGGCGACGCCAAGTACATCTGGGCGGCCATTACAAATAACATTACAAGATATGGCTACTGTTATGACTGAGGTTTTGGCTAAATTACCAGAACTAAGGGGCAAGCGTGATCACTCTGGAGTGAGAACAGAGTGCGCTGATAATGTTAGGGCCATGTCAGATACTGCGTCACAACTTGCAGAACATGAGGACGGAGAGCTTCATTCTGCGGCTGACGGTTCTGATCCAAACAGATTGGATTCAGATATTTCAAATTTTAAATTTAAGCTGGAAAACCTCCGTGTTTTACTAGGGGAGGTGTTAGCGGCCCTGAATGATTGTAACACAGTTGCAATACCCGAGAAAATGTGTAGGTTGGATAAATATTTTGCTGTACCAACAAGTACTGACGTTTTTCCTATACCTAAAAGACTATCTGAAATTATTACTAAGGAGTGGGATAGACCCGGTGTGCCGTTCTCACCCCCTCCAATATTTAGAAAGATGTTTCCAATAGACACCACCACACGGGATTTATGGCAAACGGTCCCTAAGGTGGAGGGAGCAGTTTCTACTTTAGCTAAACGTACCACTATCCCGGTAGAGGATAGCTGTGCCTTTTCAGATCCAATGGATAAAAAATTAGAGGGTTACCTTAAGAAAATGTTTGTTCAACAAGGTTTTATATTGCAACCCCTTGCATGCATTGCGCCGATCACGGCTGCAGCGGCATTCTGGATTGAGTCTCTAGAAGAGAATCTTGGTTCAGCTACGCTGGACGACATTTCAGACAGGCTTAGAGTACTTAAGCTATCTAATTCATTCATTTCAGAAGCCGTAGTACATTTAATTAAACTTACGGCTAAGAATTCCGGATTCGCCATTCAAGCGCGCAGAGCACTGTGGCTAAAATCCTGGTCAGCTGATGTAACTTCTAAGTCCAAATTACTTAATATACCTTTCAAGGGACAGACCTTATTTGGGCCTGGTTTGAAAGAAATTATCGCTGACATTACAGGAGGTAAGGGCCACGCCCTACCTCAAGACAAAGCCAAACCTAAGGCTAGACAGTCTAATTTTCGTTCCTTTCGGAATTTCAAAGCAGGAGCAGCATCATCTTCCACTACTCCAAAACAAGAAGGATCTGGTGCTCGCTACAGACAAGGCTGGAGACCTAACCAGTCCTGGAACAAGGGCAAGCAGGCCAGGAAGCCTGCAGCTGCCACTAAAACAGCATGAATTGAGGGCCCCCGATCCGGGATCGGATCTAGTGGGGGGCAGACTTTCTCTCTTCGCCCAGGCTTGGGCAAGAGATGTCCAGGATCCCTGGGCGCTAGAGATAATATCTCAGGGATACCTTCTGGACTTCAAACACTCTCCTCCAAGAGAGAGATTTCATCTGTCAAGGTTGTCAACAAACCAAACAAAGAAAGAAGCGTTTCTACGCTGCATACAAGAACTATTGTTAATGGGAGTAGTCCATCCAGTTCCACGGTCGGAACAGGGACAAGGGTTTTACTCAAATCTGTTTGTGGTTCCCAAAAAAGAGGGAACTTTCAGACCAATACTGGATTTAAAGATCCTAAACAAATTCCTAAGAGTTCCATCATTCAAAATGGAGACTATCCGGACAATTTTACCCATGATCCAAGAAGGTCAGTACATGACCACAGTGGACTTAAAGGACGCTTACCTTCACATACCGATTCACAAAGATCATTACCGGTATCTAAGGTTTGCCTTTCTAGACAGGCATTACCAGTTTGTGGCTCTTCCATTCGGATTGGCTACAGCTCCAAGAATCTTCACAAAGGTTCTAGGTGCTCTTCTGGCGGTACTAAGACCGCAGGGAATTTCGGTAGCTCCTTACCTAGACGACATTCTGATACAAGCTTCAAGCTTTCAAACTGCCAAGTCTCATACAGAGTTAGTACTGGCATTTCTAAGGTCACATGGATGGAAGGTGAACGAAAAGAAAAGTTCACTCGTTCCACTTACAAGAGTTCCCTTCCTGGGGACTCTTATAGATTCTGTAGAAATGAAGATTTACCTGACAGAAGACAGGTTAACAAGACTTCAAAGTGCTTGCCGCACCCTTCATTCCATTCAACACCCATCGGTGGCTCAATGCATGGAGGTAATCGGCCTAATGGTAGCAGCAATGGACATAGTGCCATTTGCTCGCTTACACCTCAGACCACTGCAATTGTGCATGCTAAGTCAGTGGAATGGGGATTACTCAGACTTGTCCCCTTCTCTGAATCTGGATCAAGAGACCAGAAATTCTCTTCTATGGTGGCTTTCTCGGCCACATCTGTCCAGGGGGATGCCATTCAGCAGACCAGACTGGACAATTGTAACAACAGACGCCAGCCTTCTAGGTTGGGGTGCCGTCTGGAATTCTCTGAAGGCTCAGGGACAATGGAGTCAGGAGGAGAGTCTCCTGCCAATAAACATTCTGGAATTGAGAGCAGTTCTCAATGCCCTCCTGGCTTGGCCCCAGTTGACAACTCGGGGGTTCATCAGGTTTCAGTCGGACAACATCACGACTGTAGCTTACATCAACCATCAGGGAGGGACAAGGAGCTCCCTAGCAATGATGGAAGTATCAAAGATAATTCGCTGGGCAGAGTCTCACTCTTGCCACCTGTCAGCAATCCACATCCCGGGAGTGGAGAATTGGGAGGCGGATTTCTTAAGTCGTCAGACTTTTCATCCGGGGGAATGGGAACTTCATCCGGAGGTCTTTGCCCAAATACTTCGACGTTGGGGCAAGCCAGAGATAGATCTCATGGCGTCTCGACAGAACGCCAAGCTTCCTCGGTACGGGTCCAGATCCAGGGATCCAGGAGCAGTCCTAATAGATGCCCTGACGGCACCTTGGGACTTCAGGATGGCTTATGTGTTTCCACCCTTCCCGATGCTTCCTCGATTGATTGCCAGAATCAAACAGGAGAGAGCATCAGTGATTCTGATAGCACCTGCATGGCCACGCAGGACTTGGTATGCAGACCTGGTGGACATGTCATCCTGTCCACCTTGGTCTCTACCTCTGAAACAGGACCTCCTGATACAGGGTCCTTTCAAACATCAAAATCTAACTTCTCTGAAGCTGACTGCTTGGAAATTGAACGTTTGATTTTATCAAGACGTGGGTTTTCTGAGTCAGTTATTGACACCTTAATACAGGCCAGGAAGCCTGTTACCAGAAAGATTTACCATAAAATATGGCGTAAATACCTATATTGGTGTGAATCCAAAGGTTACTCTTGGAGTAAGGTTAGGATTCCTAGGATATTGTCTTTTCTACAAGAAGGTTTAGAAAAGGGTTTATCTGCTAGTTCATTAAAGGGACAGATCTCAGCTCTGTCTATTCTGTTACACAAACGTCTGTCAGAAGTGCCAGACGTTCAGGCTTTTTGTCAGGCTTTAGCGAGGATTAAGCCTGTGTTTAAGACTGTTGCTCCACCATGGAGTTTAAATCTTGTTCTTAACGTTTTACAGGGCGTTCCGTTTGAACCCCTCCATTCCATTGATATAAAGTTGTTATCTTGGAAAGTTCTATTTTTAATGGCTATTTCATCGGCTCGAAGAGTCTCTGAATTATCAGCCTTACATTGTGATTCTCCTTATTTGATTTTTCATTCGGATAAGGTAGTTCTGCGTACTAAACCTGGGTTCTTACCCAAGGTAGTCACTAACAGGAATATCAATCAGGAGATTGTTGTTCCATCTTTGTGTCCAAATCCTTCTTCAAAGAAGGAACGTCTTCTGCACAATCTGGATGTAGTTCGTGCCCTAAAATTTTACTTACAGGCAACTAAAGAATTTCGACAGACGTCTTCCCTGTTTGTCGTTTACTCTGGTCAGAGGAGAGGTCAAAAAGCTTCTGCTACCTCTCTCTCTTTTTGGCTTCGTAGCATAATACGTTTAGCCTATGAGACTGCTGGACAGCAACCTCCTGAAAGAATTACAGCTCATTCCACTAGAGCTGTGGCTTCCACTTGGGCCTTTAAGAATGAGGCCTCTGTTGAACAGATTTGCAAGGCTGCAACTTGGTCTTCGCTTCATACTTTTTCCAAATTTTACAAATTTGACACATTTGCTTCCTCGGAGGCTATTTTTGGGAGAAAGGTTCTTCAGGCAGTGGTTCCTTCTGTATAAAAGAGCCTGCCTATCCCTCCCGTCATCCGTGTACTTTTGCTTTGGTATTGGTATCCCAGAAGTAATGATGACCCGTGGACTGATCACACTTAACAGAAGAAAACATAATTTATGCTTACCTGATAAATTCCTTTCTTCTGTAGTGTGATCAGTCCACGGCCCGCCCTGTTTTTTAAGGCAGGTAATTATTTTTAAATTATACTCCAGTCACCACTACACCCTTGGTTCCTCCTTTCTCGTTGGTCCTTGGTCGAATCACTGGGGGTGACGTAGAGGGGAGGGGCTATATGCAACTCTGCTGGGTGAATCCTCTTGCACTTCCTGTTGGGGAGGAGTAATATCCCAGAAGTAATGATGACCCGTGGACTGATCACACTACAGAAGAAAGGAATTTATCAGGTAAGCATAAATTATGTTTTTCAAGACTATACTGTGTGATGTGTACTGGGAGCTTAAATAGGGGCTACTGTGTCCGTTTTGGCGCCAAACTAATAGGCTCCACCCCTTCCTGTTAGTGCAAGTGTCTTCTGGGTATTGCAACCTAATTTCCTATTAGCTATGCTAGTCGTAACAACCAGTGTATTGGGAGTATGATATATCTATCAGAATGGTCACAGTATGAGCCCTTATTTCATTATTTAATGCGTCTTTGATGGATTGGCTTTACTACCGGTGTTGTCTGTGTATGCCGGTTCCGGTTTGTGGACGTGTTACGCCACTTCCGGTTTCTGTGTGTGCACACGCAGCGTCACTTCCGGTTTCGATTTGACCGGATCTTTGCTACTACGAGGTCGTCATTATTGCGATCTTCGGTTAAGCAGATTTTTGAGCTTCTATTGTTTTGATAAACTAGTTATCAGGGTGTATATAAGAGTGTATATGAAATTATATTGTTTACAATCTAACACGCTTTTAGAACTTCTTTTCCTAATGTACTCATACCCGAAGGGTCTCTCAGCTGTGAAGCCACAATATGATGCTTGAGTTATATCGATACTTTATATATGTATTGCTATGTACAATTATCTATGCACATAAATAAAGAGTATTGAGGGTGCTAAGCAAATCGTATGTGAGTTGGATGTACGAATGTACACAAATGATATGTAGTCTGCAAGACAATCAAAAACTTTGTCAAACATTTTTAAATAATTTTAAAATAATTAAAACAATTTATAACAATTAGAGACAATTTAGAAGAATGGGATAAAAACTAGGGAAGCGGATAAGTCGCTACAGTAAATGTCATAATGTTAATGAAATCGGACAGTTAGATATTTAAAGGTATATGTAATGTAGGTTAGACACTTTAACACACATGTACCACAATATATATGCATGTTTATGAAGTGGTTAGCTTCTAACAGAGATAGCCACTAAGAGGATTATTTGACATCATCAATGACGTCCATTTCGATGTATATATAGAGGAATCAATTATTGCTAATATGTACCTAATTGTTACAAATGAGTGGAACATAGGGGGTGAGTGACTATATATATCGGGCTATGGGCCAAGTGTGTGGGGCTTATTTCAAGTTTGTGGGTCTAGGTCATCTATGTCTGTGCTTTTAGAACTGCTATGATCAATTCAGAAAGGGGTGTAACTATTACCGTTCTTATTTCTTCTGTTAAGTGTGATCAGTCCACGGGTCATCATTACTTCTGGGATATTACTCCTCCCCAACAGGAAGTGCAAGAGGATTCACCCAGCAGAGCTGCATATAGCTCCTCCCCTCTACGTCACTCCCAGTCATTCTCTTGCACCCAACGACTAGATAGGATGTGTGAGAGGACTATGGTGATTATACTTAGTTTTATATCTTCAATCAAAAGTTTGTTATTTTAAAATAGCACCGGAGTGTGTTATTATCTCTCTGGCAGAGTTTGAAGAAGAATCTACCAGAGTTTTTGTTATGATTTTAGCCGGAGTAGTTAAGATCATATTGCTGTTTCTCGGCCATCTGAGGAGAGGTAAACTTCAGATCAGGGGACAGCGGGCAGATGAATCTGCATAGAGGTATGTAGCAGTTTTTATTTTCTGACAATGGAATTGATGAGAAAATCCTGCCATACCGATATAATGTCATGTATGTATACTTTACACTTCAGTATTCTGGGGAATGGTACTTCACTAGAATTACACTGTAAGAAATACATAAAGCTGTTTAATAACTAGAGATTATGTTTAACGTTTTTGCTGGAATGTAAAATCGTTTTCATTTACTGAGGTACTGAGTGAATAAATGTTTGGGCACTATTTTTCCACTTGGCAGTTGCTTAATCTGTTTTCTGACAGTTTCTGTTCTCCCTCACTGCTGTGTGTGAGGGGGAGGGGCCGTTTTTTGGCGCTTTTACTACGCATCAAATATTTCAGTCAGCAACTCATTGTATTCCCTGCATGATCCGGTTCATCTCTACAGAGCTCAGGGGTCTTCAAAACTTATTTTGAGATTATCGGTACCTAAGGTTTGCCTTCCTAGACAGGCATTACCAGTTTGTGGCTCTTCCATTCGGATTGGCTACAGCTCCAAGAATCTTCACAAAGGTTCTGGGTGCTCTTCTGGCGGTACTAAGACCGCGGGGAATCTCGGTAGCTCCATACCTAGACGACATTCTGATACAAGCTTCAAGCTTTCAAACTGCCAAGTCTCATACAGAGTTAGTGCTGGCATTTCTAAGGTCACATGGATGGAAGGTGAACGAAAAGAAAAGTTCACTCGTTCCACTCACAAGAGTTCCCTTCCTGGGGACTCTTATAGATTCTGTAGAAATGAAGATTTACCTGACAGAGGACAGGCTAACAAGACTTCAAAGTGCTTGCCGCACCCTTCATTCCATTCAACACCCGTCAGTGGCTCAATGCATGGAGGTAATCGGCTTAATGGTAGCGGCAATGGACATAGTACCCTTTGCACGCTTACACCTCAGACCACTGCAACTGTGCATGCTAAGTCAGTGGAATGGGGATTACTCAGACTTATCCCCTTCTCTGAATCTGGATCAAGAGACCAGAAATTCTCTTCTATGGTGGCTTTCTCGGCCACATCTGTCCAGGGGGATGCCATTCAGCAGACCAGATTGGACAATTGTAACAACAGACGCCAGCCTTCTAGGTTGGGGTGCCGTCTGGAATTCTCTGAAGGCTCAGGGACAATGGAGTCAGGAGGAGAGTCTCCTGCCAATAAACATTCTGGAATTGAGAGCAGTTCTCAATGCCCTCCTGGCTTGGCCCCAGTTGACAACTCGGGGGTTCATCAGGTTTCAGTCGGACAACATCACGACTGTAGCTTACATCAACCATCAGGGAGGGACAAGAAGCTCCCTAGCTATGATGGAAGTATCAAAGATAATTCGCTGGGCAGAGTCTCACTCTTGCCACCTGTCAGCAATCCACATCCCGGGAGTAGAGAACTGGGAGGCGGATTTCTTAAGTCGTCAGACTTTTCATCCGGGGGAGTGGGAACTTCATCCGGAGGTCTTTGCCCAAATACTTCGACGTTGGGGCAAACCAGAGATAGATCTCATGGCGTCTCGACAGAACGCCAAGCTTCCTCGTTACGGGTCCAGATCCAGGGATCCAGGAGCAGTCCTGATAGATGCTCTGACATCACCTTGGGACTTCAGGATGGCTTACGTGTTTCCACCCTTCCCGTTACTTCCTCGATTGATTGCCAGAATCAAACAAGAGAGAGCATCAGTGATTCTAATAGCACCTGCGTGGCCACGCAGGACTTGGTATGCAGACCTGGTGGACATGTCATCCTGTCCACCTTGGTCTCTACCTCTGAAACAGGACCTTCTGATACAGGGTCCCTTCAAACATCAAAATCTAACTTCTCTGAAGCTGACTGCTTGGAAATTGAACGCTTGATTTTATCAAGACGTGGGTTTTCTGAGTCAGTTATTGATACCTTAATACAGGCTAGGAAACCTGTTACCAGAAAGATTTACCATAAGATATGGCGTAAATACCTATATTGGTGTGAATCCAAAGGTTACTCTTGGAGTAAGGTTAGGATTCCTAGGATATTGTCTTTTCTACAAGAAGGTTTAGAAAAGGGTTTATCTGCTAGTTCATTAAAGGGACAGATCTCAGCTCTGTCCATTCTGTTACACAAACGTCTGTCAGAAGTTCCTGACGTCCAGGCTTTTTGTCAGGCTTTGGCCAGGATTAAGCCTGTGTTTAAAACTGTTGCTCCACCATGGAGTTTAAACCTTGTTCTTAATGTTTTACAGGGCGTTCCGTTTGAACCCCTTCATTCCATTGATATAAAGTTGTTATCTTGGAAAGTTCTATTTTTAATGGCTATTTCCTCGGCTCGAAGAGTCTCTGAATTATCAGCCTTACATTGTGATTCTCCTTATTTGATTTTTCATTCGGATAAGGTAGTCCTGCGTACTAAACCTGGGTTCTTACCTAAGGTAGTTACTAACAGGAATATCAATCAAGAGATTGTTTTTCCTTCTTTATGCCCAAATCCTTCTTCAAAGAAGGAACGTCTACTGCACAACCTGGATGTAGTCCGTGCTCTAAAATTTTACTTACAGGCAACTAAGGAATTTCGACAAACGTCTTCTCTGTTTGTCATTTACTCTGGGCAGAGGAGAGGTCAAAAAGCTTCCGCTACCTCTCTTTCTTTTTGGCTTCGTAGCATAATTCGTTTAGCTTATGAGACTGCTGGACAGCAGCCTCCTGAAAGAATTACAGCTCATTCTACTAGAGCTGTGGCTTCCACTTGGGCCTTCAAGAATGAGGCCTCTGTTGAACAGATTTGCAAGGCTGCAACTTGGTCTTCGCTTCATACTTTTTCCAAATTTTACAAATTTGACACTTTTGCTTCATCGGAGGCTATTTTTGGGAGAAAGGTTCTTCAGGCAGTGGTTCCTTCTGTATAAAGAGCCTGCCTATCCCTCCCGTCATCCGTGTACTTTTGCTTTGGTATTGGTATCCCAGAAGTAATGATGACCCGTGGACTGATCACACTTAACAGAAGAAAACATAATTTATGCTTACCTGATAAATTCCTTTCTTCTGTAGTGTGATCAGTCCACGGCCCGCCCTGTTTTTAAGGCAGGTAAATATTTTTTAATTTATACTCCAGTCACCACTTCACCCTTGGCTTTTCCTTTCTCGTTGGTCCTTGGTCGAATGACTGGGAGTGACGTAGAGGGGAGGAGCTATATGCAGCTCTGCTGGGTGAATCCTCTTGCACTTCCTGTTGGGGAGGAGTAATATCCCAGAAGTAATGATGACCCGTGGACTGATCACACTACAGAAGAAAGGAATTTATCAGGTAAGCATAAATTATGTTTTCTTTTAGTATGAGGTTTAACACATCTGTATGTCCTCTTTGTATATAAACATATTGGTGTATATGTTTTTTAATTATTCCGTCCCAATCTATCTCTTGGTATAAAGGTGGATTTAATAAAAGAGGTTAAGGTGTATAGATGTGATTAATGTGCAAAGCTCTTGTATAAGATATCAAAAGTAAATGAACGGTCAGTGCTATACTCTTAGACCAATCTAACAGAATAAAAATGGGTTCTTAGAGGTTGGATCTCTATAACTACATATACTTCAGGGGCCCTTTCTTCATCCAAATCTCGTTTCTCTGAAGCTGACTGGTTGGAGATGGACCACTTGATTTTCTTAAGCGTGGATTTCCGAATCGGTCATTGAGACCATAGTTCAGGCTCGTAAGCCTGTCACCGAAGAGATATGGCGTAAATATCCTTATTGGTGTGAGTCTAAAGGATATTCTTGGAGTAGAGTCAGGTTCTGAAGAATCTTATCTTTTCTCCAGGAAGGCTGGAGAAGGACAGGGTCAGATTTCTGCTCTATCTATTTTGTTGCACAACTGTCTGGCGGATGTGCCGGATATAAATTCCTTTTGTCAGGCCCTGGTTAAAATCAGGCCTGTGTTTGTCTGTTGTTACACCTTGGAGTCTTAACTTTGTTCTTAAAGTTTTTCAACAGGTTCCGTTTGAGCCTATGCGTTATTATCTTGGAAGTTTTAATTTCTTCTGCTCGGAGAGTTTGTAATCTCTCAGCTTTGCAGTGTGACCCTCCTTATCTCATATTTCAGGCCCATAAGGCTTTTCTACGTACCAAGTTTGGTTTTCTTCCTAAGGTTATTTTGGACAGAAATATTAATCAGGAATTGTTATTCCTTCTCTGTCCTAATCCTTCTTCTCATAAAGATGTTTGTTGCATATGCGGGCTTTTACTTTCTATCTGCAGGCTACGAAGGACTTTCGTCACTCTTCTACATTGTTTGTTTGCTTTTCTGGAAAAAGTAAAGGCCAGAAACGTCTGCCACTTCTCTCTATCTCTGGTTGAGAAGTGTTATTCAGATGACTTATGAGACTGCTGGACAGCAGCCTCCTTGAGAGAAGAACAGCTCACTCCACTAGGGTGGTGTCTTCTTCTTGGGCTTTCAAGAATGAGGCCTCTGTAGGACAGATTGTAAGGTGGTGACTTGGTCTTCAATACACACTTTTTATTCTATAAAATTTGATGCTTTTGCCTCGGCTGAGGTTTCTTTTGGGGGAAAGGTTCTGCAGACAGCGGTGGCTTCTGTTTTGGTTACCTGTCTTACCCATTTTAATCATCTGTGTCCTCTAGCTTGGGTATTAATTCCTAACTGTAATTGATGATTCCGTGGACTCACCGTGTCTTAAGAAAGAAAACAAAATGTATGCTTACCTGATAAATTTATTTATTTCTTGACACGGTGAGTCCATGGCCCACCCTGTTTTTGCAGACCGTTTTTTTTATATAAACCTCAGCTACCTCTGCACTTTGTGTTATTTCCTTTCTACCCTTTTTGTAATATTTCCAACAGTAATTGATGATTCCGTGGACTCACCGTGTCAAGAAAGAAATACATTTATCAGCATAAATTTTGTTTTTTTTCTGCAATTTTTCTTCGTTCTCTTGCTATCTTTATTTAAAAAGTAGGAAATTAAAGCTTAGGAGCCAGCCCATTTTAGGTTCAGCGCCCAGGATAGTGCTTGCTTATTGATGGATACAGTTAGCCACCAATAAGCAAGCATAACTCAAGTTCTCAACCAAAAATGTGCCGGCTCTTAAGCTTTACATTCCTGCTTTTTAAATGAAGATAGCAAGAGAACAAAGAAAAATTGATAATGAGTAAATTAGAAAAGTTATCTGAATCATTAAAGAAAAATTTGGATTTAGTGTCCCATTTATATGGCACAAGCAATTTTAGCATTTTTACTCCCTGTCTGCCCCCATACATATTATATACTGTTTTTAGCAAACAAACAAATCTAGTGGTACCTTATATGGGTATAGAAAAGAAATATAAATAGGAATTTAATATTGATAAATGGGGGGGGGAAAGGAAAATAACTTTTTTTTTTCTATTTACAACCAATTCTACAAAACTATTGTTAAGCAACTTTATTATTTACTCCTATTATCTATTTTTCTTCATTCTCTTGGTATCTTATTTTGATAAAGCAGGAATGTAAACTTAGGAGCCGGCTCATTTTAGCGCTTGCTGAGATAAACACATTATTAGATATGGTGTGTTGCTGATCAGATATTATAGCATTAGATAAACATATTATTAGATATGGTGTGTAGCTGATCAGATATTATAGCATTAGATAAACATATTATTAGATATGGTGTGTAGCTGATCTAATATTATAGCATTAGATAAACATATTATTAGATATGGTGTGTAGCTGATCAGATATTATAGCATTAGATAAACATATTATTAGATATGGTGTGTTGCTGATCTGATATTATAGCATTAGATAAACATATTATTAGATATGGTGTGTAGCTGATCTGATATTATAGATCATGTTGTCACAGCATTAGATAAACATATTATTATTAGATATGATGTGTAGCTGATCTGATATTATAGATCATGTTGTCACAGCATTAGATAAACATATTATTATTAGATATGGTGTGTAGCTGATCTGATGATATAGATCATGTTGTCACGGCATTTGATAAACATATTATTATTAGATATGATGTGTAGCTGATCTGATATTATAGATCATGTTGTCACAGCATTAGATAACATATTTATTAGATATGGTGTGTAGCTGATCTGATATTATAGATCATGTTGTCACAGCATTAGATAACATTATTATTAGATATGATGTGTAGCTGATCTAATATTATAGATCATGTTGTCACAGCATTAGATAAACATATTATTATTAGATATGATGTGTAGCTGATCTGATATTATAGATCATGTTGTCACAGCATTAGATAACATATTATTAGATATGGTGTGTAGCTGATCTGATATTATAGATCATGTTGTCACAGCATTAGATAACATTATTATTAGATATGATGTGTAGCTGATCTAATATTATAGATCATGTTGTCACAGCATTAGATAAACATATTATTATTAGATATGATGTGTAGCTGATCTGATGATATAGATCATGTTGTCACAGCATTAGATAAACATTATTATTAGATATGGTGTGTAGCTGATCTGATGATATAGATCATGTTGTCACGGCATTAGATAAACATATTATTATTATTATTAGATATGGTGTGTAGCTGATCTGATATTATAGATCTGATTGTCACAGCATTAGATAAACATATTATTATTAGATATGGTGTGTAGCTGATCTGATATTATAGATCTTGTTGTCACAGCATTAGATAAACATATTATTATTAGATATGGTGTGTAGCTGATCTGATATTATAGATCTGATTGTCACAGCATTAGATAACATATTATTAGATATGGTGTGTAGCTGATCTGATATAGATCATGTTGTCACAGCATTAGATAAACATATTATTATTAGATATGGTGTGTAGCTGATCTGATATTATAGATCATGTTGTCACAGCATTAGATACACATATTATTAGATATGGTGTGTAGCTGATCTGATGATATAGATCATGTTGTCACAGCATTAGATAAACATATTATTATTAGATATGGTGTGTAGCTGACCTGATGATATAGATCATGTTGTCACAGCATTAGATAAACATATTATTATTAGATATGGTGTGTAGCTGACCTGATGATATAGATCATGTTGTCACAGCATTAGATAAACATTATTATTAGATATGGTGTGTAGCTGATCTAATATTATAGATCTGATTGTCACAGCATTAGATAAACATATTATTATTAGATATGGTGCGTAGCTGACCTGATGATATAGATCATGTTGTCACAGCATTAGATAAACATATTATTAGATATGGTGTGTAGCTGATCTGATATTATAGATCATGTTGTCACAGCATTAGATAAATATTATTATTAGATATGATGTGTAGCTGATCTGATATTATAGATCATGTTGTCACAGCATTAGATAAACATATTATTATTAGATATGATGTGTTCCTGATCTGATGATATAGATCATGTTGTCACAGCATTAGAAAAACATATTATTATTAGATATGGTGTGTAGCTGATCTGATATTATAGATCATGTTGTCACGGCATTAGATAAACATTATTATTAGATATGATGTGTAGCTGATCTAATATTATAGATCATGTTGTCACAGCATTAGATAAACATATTATTATTAGATATGATGTGTAGCTGATCTGATATTATAGATCATGTTGTCACGGCATTAGATAAACATTATTATTATTAGATATGATGTGTTCCTGATCTGATGATATAGATCATGTTGTCACAGCATTAGAAAAACATATTATTATTAGATATGGTGTGTAGCTGATCTGATATTATAGATCATGTTGTCACGGCATTAGATAAACATTATTATTAGATATGGTGTGTAGCTGATCTGATATTATAGATCATGTTGTCACAGCATTAGATAAACATATTATTATTAGATATGATGTGTAGCTGATCTGATGATAGATGATAGATCATGTTGAAAAGTACAGAAGAGTAACGCGTATTGTCTTAAAAGCCTTGTGCACAATGTAATCCTGGAGCATATTAAGTTTAGCGTAATGCGTATTGTCTTAAAAGCCTTGTGCACAATGTAATCCTGGAGCGAGTGTGCATGAACAAGGTGGTTGTTAAACTGAAGAGTTGCTGGAATAGAGCACAAATTGCACAGTTTTACAGATCTCCAGTAGAGGGTATCCGGACACTAAATCGTCTGGAATGTGCGCTCAGCTGGGTTCCTTTTGTTTGGCAGGAATGCTGAGATATATCCAGTTGTTGAGATGTAAAAATAGATAGTTGTAAAATTAGAATTTTTTCCCGCTAGCTGTAGTGATGATGTTTCCATTCTCCCCTGGGGCTTCTCAGAAAGTTCTAAAGCCAACTTCCATGCTGCTTATTTTAGGCTTTAAAGGGACAATTTAGTGTGAAAGTGACATGCTCTGTGACATGCTATTACACAGTGTCTTTCTATACTCCTAAATAATTGTGCACAGTATATATCCTCAGTCACAAAGTATGTGCATTCACTATAAATGTTTCTATAAACCTTAGCACAATTTGCATTATTTTGTAGTTCAGGGACACCCCCCTTGAAAAGCCTCTTGGGTATTGTTTATCTTATTTCATGTGCTGTGGTAAGTTAAGGACGGATATAAATGAGCACTGTGCTTATCTCAGCTGACTAGCATGTTGCAGGGTTACAGAAACAAAACAAAATTGCAGTATGCAATTGTATCCTCCTTTTAAAGTAAATGGATATTAAAGGGAGATTTTAGAGCAAACTAGTTTGCAATATATTAGAAGCTCTGCTTACTTTCTGACCAAGAAGGGGCATAGCTAGACTTTTTAACAAACTGTTATGATGCGATAGTCCCTTTAATGTGCCATTAGTTAAAAGGTTTTAATCTTGTGTTTGGTAAGTGCTCTGATTGTGTGTGGCTGACTTTACCTTTAATACATTCTATGGCTTTGCATTTTGTCCTTTTACTTTTTTCTCTGGGTAGCTAATGTGATGTGAAATGATGAATCTGTTTTAAAGGGACAGTCTAGTGTAAAATGTTTATCATTTTGTTTTTACGTTTAATTTTTAAACTGAACATTTTTTATCGTGCGTTTTAACTTCTATAAAGGGTTAGAAGGGTCAAAATTGAAATGAACATGAGTGAATTTGAAATAGACTCATTCTTGCAAGATACTTCCATTGGCAAAAATGCTTCTAGTAAAAGCTATTGCTGTTTTTCTGTAGCATACGCACATATGCTGTATTGTGCACCAGTATTCAAACACCAGACCTTTGCAAAGAGTCAACGGTGGCTTTTGTGACACAAATTATGTCTTCACAGAAGAAGTACATACCACTGCCAGCTGGTGCACGGCCATCACAGGATATGTGCATATGCCGCAGAAAAACAGTAATGACTTTTACTAGAAGCATTTTTGATAATGGAGGTATATTGCAACCATACTTCTATTTCATATTAAAATTCACCCATGCTCATTTACATTTTACCTTTTCTATCCCTTTAAATAAATGATCAAAGTTTTAGACCTGTGCCGTTTTAGATGAGGATAGAGCTGAATCAGCCAATCAGGAGCAGGCATACACGTGTATGCTCCAGACATTGGCCACACCCACATCTGGGGTAAACCGTAAAAGTCAGATGCTGTCGAGGAATAGACCGGTTTATGTTTACACCAGATTGCTGCTTTAACAAAGTAAACTCTAGGTCTTCTGTGGAGATGGCTGTGTAACTGCGTTGTGTTGTATTCACATGTAATCTTGTGTGACCCTTGTAGTCTGATTACAGCTCTATTGTCATGTGTAGTTTTGTCACATTTATTCCGTGTGTCACAGCCATTTATAGAAATCCATAATTAGTCTGAAGCAGAAGGAATTACCTAATTACCTGAACTGTTTCCATTCATTAAAATATGTATCATTGCAGGTGAGGGAGTCGCACGGTACACCCCTTGTTCTTGGCTCAGATTACCTGCTAGTTTGTTACCAAACCTACGTTTTATGTCATTGTCCTCATTATGCAATTAGCTCATTATTTTTCACACTTTGTTTTCTGCTAATGCAGACATGCGCAGGCTGTTCATATAAGGGCAACACTGGGCTTTTTAAATCTCTGGTAAAGCGGGCGAGCAAATGTCATCAAATTGCTCCCTAAAGTTCCATTTGAGGTTGGGCCAGGGAGATCTGTTATACCCATCCTCTCATTTGTATGAAAAGAATGCTGACTGATTGATTTAAATAACTTGGGCATTATTAATTCTATATCATATACTGAGGTTGCTGGTGTTTTCCAGGTAAATAGTCTTTATACTCCCTCCCTGCCTATAACTACAGTATGTTGGGAGACGGCTAGTAGAATTTTGTCAGTGCAGCAAGTTGCATTATAAACACTTTCAGCCTTATTCTAAGTCAAGCATGTTGAATCTGCATGAAAGTGCATCCACTGTTCAAAATTACACAAACCATAAGTTTGCAGGAAGCAATAGGCGCTTGTGTTATTCATGCTGGAGCAAGGTGTTTTGAAAACACATTGTGTGATTGCTGTTCAATTACAAGAATATTTGTCATTCTCTGCCATATACTATAAAGGTTCCCCTACTCATTGCTGTTAAAAAACTGCTGTATTTGACACCCTTGGTTATTGTGCCTAAAGATACAACAAAGGTTCCCCGATATACCACTGTAAAGAAAAGTGGCATATTTGTGCCTGGCTGGCTGGATGCAGGGACCCGAGGCTCGCTGGGTGCGGGGACCCGAGGCTCGCTGGGTGCGGGGACCCGAGGCTCGCTGGGTGCGGGGACCCGAGGCTCGCTGGGTGCGGGGACCCGAGGCTCGCTGGCTAGCTGGGATGGAGGGACTTGACACTCGCTGGGTGCAGGGACCTGACGCTCGCTGGCTGGCTGGAGGGACCAGCCTGATTTTATTTAACAAATATATAGGAAATTAATTTATTTTATCTAATTATATACACTAGTGATTGTAAAGTTGTGCCTCTTTGAGTGTTCCTGTAGGTTGCCTATCCTATAATCATTAAAATCGCTAAGTTTTTATTTCAAACATTTTTTATATTTCATTTTAACTTTTAATTTTACGGCACCTCGCTCTGCCCTCTCTACGTAAGAACCCAGGCTCGCTCCTGATGAAGTAAGATGTGCACATGCGCATGCGCAAATTCATCTCTGTCACAATGTAAACAATGTATTCATTGTTTACTCGTGTAGTAGAGAGCTTAGTTGTTTATCGTTTCGCTTATAATAGTTTCAGAAAATTCTATGAAAACAATTGATTGCTAATGAACATTTCATATTTAAGTTATATAAAGTATTGCTATTTTTAAAATAAATATTGCATTTAAAGGGACATTAGTAGTATACCTACTCCAGCTTGCTTCTTTTTGCTTAAAGGATCTTTCTGTTAAAGATGTGGTGAGTCCACGGGTTCATCTTAATTACTGTTGGGAATACCACTCCTCGCCAGCAGGAGGCGGCAAAGAGCACCACAGTAAAACTGTTTATCACTTCTCTACCCATAAACCCCAGTCATTCTCTTTGCCTCTCGTGCATGGAGGAGGTGAAGTTTAGTGTGTAATGAAAAAAGTGTTTTTTTCTGAAGAAGATGGATTACTTCAAGCAATTTTTAGGTTATAGCTATGATCCACGTTAGTCTTTGTGGTCAATCTGTGGTGGCTTTAAAACAGTGGGGAACTTGCAAAGAGGTGCTTGCTGCGTTTTCCACACATATGCTGCCCTAGTTTCAGATACCAATATTGGTTACTTTGCTATCTACATTTTGGCCAGGTCGCTGTGAGGAAGAAATGTCCTCTCATACCTGGGGACTATCTTCATGTCGGACAGCTGAACAGGTATGTGCTAATCTTCCAGAGGGAGAAAGAGCACTTGGAATATGATACTTTACTTTGTTTATGGGGACCTTTTAGCTCACCCTGGTGTAAGGGCTTCGCTAAGACATGGCTGCGGGCACAGTGTTTGAGAGACGTTTTGAGTTGTTTTAACTTATCAGAGGGCTCCCGTTATGTGTGGGGTGCTTTTTACTTTGTTTGTATTCCATTTGGCCTTTTTTCACACAATGTCGTGTTGGATCGGCTTGGCCATGCCCCCTCCTTCCCTGTGTTCTGCGGGAGGTTTTTGCGCATCCCCTACGTTCAGTCAAGTAATTGGCACGGTCTCTTGGACCTGTTTCACTATAGAGGTGAATCTCTTTGTTGCGGCGGTGTTTCCTGGGTGGGAACTTCATCACTCGTATCGCTAAAGGAGAGGTCAGAGCAGCTGGTTATCGTTGGCGCTAAGGAGGCATCTCAGTATACTGAGCTGTGGAGGGAGGTTTTAGTCGGAGCGACTCACTCGCCTAGGCATAGCCTATCTGGTTAATCTAAATATAGCATTTTTATTTCTTTGTATCCTCTTTAGTTAGATATAGAGCTAGAAGTAGGATATTTACAGGTTTCAAAAAAGTGCTAGTATATAATTAGTGCGCCAATGGTCTGAAAATCCACTGTCTGTATGACAGTGAGACACAATCACAGTGTTGAAAATCTAAATATATAACTATACGATACAAATCGTTATAGAAAAATACCCCAATCAAATTATATTAGGATACAAATGAATTCTTAAGAAACAAATAAATTCTTCTTAGATATTAAAAGTGATAACATAATATAGTGGTGTCTTTGCAGCAAACACCCCAAAATAATAAGGTGATAAAACTGCAAGGGCACTGTAAATAATAAACACAGCAATGTGATAGAATTGTAAAATATTATAGTGAAAAAGTCCCAATGATCAAAGTTCAAAGTGTTACATATATGATGGGCGTAATGTCCAAATCACAGTAGGCAGGCTCTTCTCCAAAAGATCCCTGTTGGTGACCCAGGGGTGGATACTATATAGAAAAAAAGATAAAAGAAGGCGCCAACATAGTGCGGTTACCAATGGGATGGAACACGCTTAGTAAATAATACCAGGTACTCACAGGATGAAAGACACTTGAGAAGTGTCACAGGTGCCTCCTGGACTCTCAGAGTTGTCCAGCTAACTCCCACTCCACTGTGGTAGTAAGGTTCCGCTTGTCTCTACCGATTAGGATGGCTCCGCTATAGGTCGGTCTCCGCCGATTCAACGTTCCGTGATACACACAGCACCTATAATTACCCAGAAACTCCTATTGCCCATCGGTTTGTTACCACCGTCACAAACCACTTTTATCCTTGCTGTATCACCTCTCACCGGAGAGCACGGATTTTAACTGGATAGCTGGATTTGGGGAAACCGCAAGAGAGTCCTATTGGAATACTGGCTGGGAGCCACAACCACTAGCGGAGCCATCCTAATCGGTAGAGACAAGCGGAACCTTACTACCACAGTGGAGTGGGAGTTAGCTGGACAACTCTGAGAGTCCAGGAGGCACCTGTGACACTTCTCAAGTGTCTTTCATCCTGTGAGTACCTGGTATTATTTACTAAGCGTGTTCCATCCCATTGGTAACCGCACTATGTTGGCGCCTTCTTTTATCTTTTTTTCTATATAGTATTTACAGGTTTCCTGCCTTATCGTTTATTGTTATATTCTGGTCGTTATTAAGATAGCGGTTAACGCCGTGGGGATAGTTACAAGCATGTCTGACATGGATCAGGATACTGCTCAATTTAACCCTTGTTTATTATGTTTAGATGCTCAAATCTCAGCTTCCATGCAATTCTGTTCTTCCTGTGTTAAGCTTACATTACAGGGTAAAGATTTTTTTTTCAATGTTGAGCCTAATGTCTCTCAGGATGATGTTGTCCAGGTGTTACCAGGGCCATCTCCTATTTCGTCCCAAGCCTCCTTGGCATCTAACACTGTGTCCTGCTGTTCCTCTCTAACTCCTAAGGGAGTGTTTTTAAAGGCGTACTCCTCATAGATCTGAGGAATGAGGATGAGGAAGGCTCTCATTCTGAGGGTGAGGTCTCATTCGGACAGTATGATTCCTTCATCTGATAGTGAAGGAGTTTCCTTTAGGTTTAAGCTTGAACACCTTAGGTTACTATTAAAGGAGGTTTTAGCTACTTTGGATGATTCAGAGACCCAGACGGTAGTTACGCCTAAGAAGTCTAGTAAACTGAATAGTTTTTTTGATGTTCCTTCCTCCTCGGAGGTGTTTCCTGTGCCCAGATATTGCTAAGGAAATCATAACTCAGGAATGGGAAAAATGGGGTGCCTTTTACTCCGTCCCTAGTGTTTAGAAAGATGTTTCAGGTGGAGACCTCTATCAAGGAGTCTTGGTCTACGGTTCCTAAGGTGGAAGGGGCCATCTCTACCATGGCTAAGAGAACCACTATTCCCATTGAGGATAGTTGCTCTTTCAAGGACCCAATGGATAAAAAGATGGAGGTGTACTTGAAAAAGATTTACGTACATTTAGGCCTCCAATTGCAACCTGTAGTATGCATTGCCACGGTGACTAGTGCAGCCTCCTATTGGTTTGATGCCTTGTCTGATTCTCTTTAAGAAGAGACACCCTTAGACGAGATTCTGGATAGGATTAAGGCTCTTAAGCTAGCCAATTCCTATATTGCAGATGCTGTTCTTCAAGTTCTTAGACTGGGAGATAAGGTTTCCAGCTTTGCAGTGTTAGCCTGAAGGGCTTTATGGTTGAAATCCTGGCCAGCCGATGTTTCATCTGTCAAGCTTATGGCGCTTCCTTACAAGGATAAGACCTTGTTTGGACCGGGTCTGGCTGAGATAATTTCTGACATTACAGGCGGAAAGGGGTCTTTTCTGCCTCAGGACAAAAAGAGCAGACGTAAGGGTCGTCAGAGTAATTTTCGCTTCTTTCTGAACTTTAGAGGAAAGCCATCCTCTTCCTTGTCCAAACAGGACAATTCCAAGCTCTCCTGGAAGCCAAATCAGTCTTGGAACAAGGGGAAGCAGTCTAAGAAACCCACTACCGACTCAAGTCAGCATGAAGGGGTTTCCCCCGATCCAGGCTTAGATCAGGTTGGGGGCAGACTGTCTCAGTTCTCTCAAATCTGGCTAAGAGACGTTCCAGAAATTGTCTCTCAGGGTTACAAGTTAGAGTTCAGAAATTACTTCCCCAGGGGCAGGTTCCTTCTTTTCAGGTTATCTGCAGACCAAATAAAAAGAGAGGCGTTCTTGAATTGCGTTCAAGGTCTCTCGTCTCTGGAAGTGATTGTACCTGTTCCAAAGCAGGAACAGGGTCTGGGGTTTTACTCAAACTTGTTTGTGGTTCCCAAAAAGGAAGGGACTTTTCGACCCATTCTGGACTTAAAAAGTCTAAACAAGTTTCTCAGGGTCCCATCCTTCAAGATGGAAACCATTCGTACAATTATTCCTCTGATTCAAGAAGGTCAATTTATGACGACCATAGACCTAAAGGACGCATACTTACATGTTCCTATTTACAGGGATCATCACAAGTTTCTGGAGTTTGCCTTCCTAGACCAACACTTCCAGTTTGTGGCCCTACTGTTTGGCCTTGCCACAGCCCCCAGGATATTCTCAAAGGTTCTGTGAGCCCTCTTGGCGGTGGTTGGATCCAAGGGGATTGCAATGGCTCACTACCTGGACGACATTCTAGTTCAGGTGCCGACCTTTCATCAAGCAGCATCTCACACGGAGTAGTTTCTGGCCTTCCTCCAATCCCACGGTTGGAAGATAAACTTGGGAAATAGTTCCCTGGTCCCGGCGGTAGTTTTCCTAGGAACTATCATAGATTCTGTTCTGATGAAGATCTTTCTAACAGAGGCCAGAAAAGCGAAACTACTATTCAATTGTCGAACCTTGCTGGAGACAGCCCACCCTTCAGTTGCTCAATGCATTGAAGTGGCCGCCATGGATATTGTCCCCTTTTCTCGATTTCATCTGAGAGCTCTGCAGTTGTGCATGCTCAGACAGTGGAATGGGGATTTTGTGGATCTATCTCCAAGATTAACTCTAGATCAGAAGACGAGGGATTCTCTTCTGTAGTGGCTGTCTCTGGAACAACTGTCTCTTTAGTCTCAAGAGGAGTCAGTGCTACAACGCTCTGTTGGCTTGGCCACAATTGGCTCAGAGCCAGTTCATCAGATTCCAGTTGGACAGCATAACCTCAGTGGCTTACATCAACCATCAGGGGGAAACTCTGAGTTCTCTAGCCATGAGGGAGGTGACTCAGATCATTCAGTGGGCGGAGGCTTGCGGTTGTTGTCTTTTTGCCATCCACATCCCGGGAGTGGACAACTGGGAAGCGGATTTCCTTAGCAGACAGATGTTCCATACAGGAGAATGGAAACTTCATCTGGAGGTGTTCTCCAAGTGGGTCTCCAAATGGGGGATTCTGGAATTGGATCTGATGGCGTCTTGACAGAATGCCAAGCTTCCCAAGTACGGTTCCAGATCGAGGGATCCCCAGGCCTGCCTCATAGATGCATTGGCAGTCACTTGGAACTTCAGCATGGCATATCTGTTTCCTACGTTTTGCTCTTCTTCCTCGGGTGATTGCCCGCATTAACAGGAAAGGGTATCAGAGATCCTAATTGCCCTGGCTTGGCCCCGAAGGATCTGGTATGCGGATCTGGTGGAGATGTCGTCTCTGCCTCCGTGTAGGTTTCTCCACCCAAATTTCGTTTCTCTGAAGCTGGCTGACTGGAGATTGAACGCTTGATTCCCTCTAAACGTGGGTTCTCTGAGTATAATTGAGACTATGATTCAGGCCCGTAAGCCTGTTACTTGGAAGATTTATCATAAGATATGGAGGAAATATCTTTATTGGTGTAAATCCAAGGGCTACTCTTGGAGTAGGGGTAGGATTCCGAGAATTTTGTCCTTTCTTCAGGAGGGTCTGGAGAAAGGGTTATCAGTTAGCACCCTGAAGCGTCAAATTTCAGCTTTATCTATTTTTTTTTACATAAACGTTTGGCAGATGTACCAGACGTTCAATTCTTTTGTCAGGCCTTAGTTAGAATCAGGTCTGTGTTTAAGTCTGTTGCTCCGCCATGGAGTCTTAATCTGGTTCTTAGAGTTTTGCAGAGGACGCCGTTTGAGCCAATGCATTCTATAGACATTAAAATGTTGTCCTGGAAAGTTCTTTCTTCTATAAGGTACGACGAGTCCACGGATGCATCGTTTACTTGTGGGATATTCTCCTCCTGCTAACAGGAAGTGGCAAAGAGCACCACAGCAGAGCTGTCTATATAGCTCCTCCCTTAGCTCCACCCCCAGTCATTCTCTTTGCCTTCTCTAAGTACTAGGAAGGGTAAAGTGAAAAAGGTGATAAAATATTAGTTTTTTATTTCTTCAAGCAAGAGTTTATTTTAAATGGTACCGGTGTGTACTATTTACTCTCAGGCAGCAGATGGATGAAGACTTCTGCCTGGAGGCTGATGATCTTAGCATTTGTCACTAAGATCCAGAGCAGTTCCCACAGAATGGCTGAGGAGTACAAGAAACTTCAGTGTGAGGAACGTTTTCATGCTTTAAGCAGTGAGGTATGTTCAGTCCTTTTTTTCTGGAGAGACTGTGGTATTTCAGAATTGGCTGACAGTATCCCCATGAGGGAGAGGGTAAGCAGTAATCCTAAAAGATATAGAGGGGTATTACTAAGCTTGCATAAGGGGCTAATAAAAAATGGTTGACACTGAGTTTGAATGTTTGTGGGCAAATGTTTTTTGAACTGGGAGTGCTGATAACGTTTTCTCTTGTTAAGTGTATCCAGTCCACGGATCATCCATTACTTGTGGGATATTCTCCTTCCCAACAGGAAGTTGCAAGAGGATCACCCACAGCAGAGCTGCTATATAGCTCCTCCCCTCACTGCCATATCCAGTCATTCTCTTGCAACTCTCAACTAAGATGGAGGTCGTAAGAGGACTGTGGTGTTTTATACTTAGTTTATTTCTTCAATCAAAAGTTTGTTATTTTTAAATGGTACCGGAGTGTACTGTTTATCTCAGGCAGTATTTAGAAGAAGAATCTGCCTGCGTTTTCTATGATCTTAACAGAAGTAACTAAGATCCTTTGCTGTTCTCACATATTCTGAGGAGTGAGGTAACTTCAGAGGGGGAATAGCGTGCAGGTTTTCCTGTAATAAGGTATGTGCAGTTAAAATATTTTTCTAGGGATGGAATTTGCTAGAAAATGCTGCTGATACCGAAGTAATGTAAGTAAAGTCTTAAATGCAGTGATAGCGACTGGTATCAGGCTTATTAATAGAGATACATACTCTTATAAAAGTGTATTTTAAAACGTTTGCTGGCATGTTTAATCGTTTTTTACATATGTTTGGTGATAAAATTTATTGGGGCCTAGTTTTTTCCACATGGCTGGCTTGAATTTTGCCTAGAAACAGTTCCCTGAGGCTTCCCACTGTTGTAATATGAGTGGGAGGGGCCTATATTAGCGTTTTTTTGCACAGCAAAAATTACAGACACAGACATCCAGCTTCTTCCTGCATGATCCAGGACTTCTCTGAAGGGCTCAAAAGGCTTCAAAAGTCGTATTGAGGGAGGTAAAAAGCCACAGTAGAGCTGTGGCAGTTGTTGTGACTGTTTAAAAAACGTTTTTGTCATTTGTTATTCCGTTTTTGGTATTAAGGGGTTAATCATCCATTTGCAAGTGGGTGCAATGCTCTGCTAACTTATTACATACACTGTAAAAAAACCCCCAAAAAAACAAAACAAAAACCTAACAGCTAAGAATTCCGGATTCGCCATCCAGGCGCGTAGGGCACTATGGCTTAAATCCTGGTCAGCTGACGTGACTTCAAAGTCTAAATTACTCAACATTCCTTTCAAGGGGCAGACCTTATTCGGGCCTGGCTTGAAGGAAATTATTGCTGACATTACTGGAGGCAAGGGTCATACCCTTCCTCAGGACAGGGCCAAATCAAAGGCCAAACAGTCTAATTTTCGTGCCTTTCTAAATTCCAAGGCAGGAGCAGCATCAACTTCCTCTGCTTCAAAACAAGAGGGAACTGTTGCTCATTCCAGACAGGCCTGGAAACCTAACCAGTCCTGGAACAAGGGCAAACAGGCCAGAAAGCCTGCTGCTGCCCCCAAGACAGCATGAAGGAACGGCCCCCTATCCGGAAACGGATCTAGTTGGGGGGCAGACTTTCTCTCTTCGCCCAGGCGTGGGCAAGAGATGTTCAGGATCCCTGGGCGTTGGAGATCATATCTCAGGGATATCTTCTGGACTTCAAAGCTTCTCCTCCACAAGGGAGATTTCATCTTTCAAGGTTATCAGCAAACCAGATAAAGAAAGAGGCATTCCTAAGCTGTGTGCAAGACCTCCTAGTAATGGGAGTGATCCATCCAGTTCCGCGGACGGAACAGGGACAGGGATTTTATTCAAATCTGTTTGTAGTTCCCAAGAAAGAGGGAACCTTCAGACCAATCTTGGATCTAAAGATCTTAAACAAATTCCTCAGAGTTCCATCATTCAAAATTATTCGGACCATCCTACCCATGATCCAAGAGGGTCAGTACATGACCACAGTGGACTTAAAGGATGCCTACCTTCACATACCGATTCACAAAGATCATCATCGGTTCCTAAGGTTTGCCTTTCTAGACAGGCATTACCAATTTGTAGCTCTTCCCTTCGGGTTGGCCACTGCCCCGAGAATTTTTACAAAGGTTCTGGGCTCACTTCTGGCGGTTCTAAGATCGCGAGGCATAGCGGTGGCTCCGTATCTAGACGACATCCTGATACAGGCGTCAAGCTTTCAAATTGCCAAGTCTCATACAGAGATAGTTCTGGCATTTTCTGAGGTCGCATGGGTAGAAAGTGAACGTGGAAAAGAGTTCTCTATCACCACTCACAAGAGTCTCCTTCCTAGGGACTCTTATAGATTCTGTAGAGATGAAAATTTACCTGACGGAGTCCAGGTTATCAAAACTTCTAAATGCTTGCCGTGTCCTTCATTCCATTCCACGCCCGTCAGTGGCTCAGTGCATGGAAGTAATCGGCTTAATGGTAGCGGCAATGGACATAGTGCCATTTGCGCGCCTGCATCTCAGACCGCTGCAATTATGTATGCTAAGTCAGTGGAATGGGGATTACTCAGATTTGTCCCCTCTATTAAATCTGGATCAAAAGACCAGAGATTCTCTTCTCTAGTGGCTTTCTCGGGTCCATCTGTCCAAGGGTATGACCTTTCGCAGGCCAGATTGGACGATTGTAACAACAGATGCCAGCCTTCTAGGTTGGGGCGCAGTCTGGAACTCCCTGAAGGCTCAGGGATCGTGGACTCAGGAGGAGAAACTCCTCCCAATAAATATTCTGGAGTTAAGAGCAATATTCAATGCTCTTCTAGCTTGGCCTCAGTTATCAACACTGAGGTTCATCAGATTTCAGTCGGACAACATCACGACTGTGGCTTACATCAACCATCAAGGGGGAACCAGGAGTTCCCTAGCGATGTTAGAAGTCTCAAAGATAATTCGCTGGGCAGAGTCTCACTCTTGCCACCTGTCAGCGATCCACATCCCAGGCGTAGAGAACTGGGAGGCGGATTTTCTAAGTCGTCAGACTTTTCATCCAGGGGAGTGGGAACTCCATCCGGAGGTGTTTGCTCAACTGGTCCATCTTTGGGGCAAACCAGAACTGGATCTCATGGCGTCTCGCCAGAACGCCAAGCTTCCTTGTTACGGATCCAGGTCCAGGGACCCGGGAGCAACGCTGATAGATGCTCTAGCAGCTCCTTGGTTCTTCAACCTGGCCTATGTGTTTCCACCGTTTCCTCTGCTCCCTCGACTGATTGCCAAAATCAAACAGGAGAGCGCATCAGTGATTCTGATAGCGCCTGAGTGGCCACGCAGGACCTGGTATGCAGACCTAGTGGACATGTCATCTCTTCCACCATAGACTCTGCCTCTGAGGCAGGACCTTCTAATACAAGGTCCTTTCAATCATCCAAATCTAATCTCTCTGAGACTGACTGCATGGAGATTGAACGCTTGATTCTATCAAGGCGTGGCTTCTCCGAGTCAGTCATTGATACCTTAATACAGGCTCGGAAGCCTGTCACCAGGAAAATCTACCATAAGATATGGCGTAAATATCTTTATTGGTGTGAATCCAAGAGTTACTCATGGAGTAAGGTTAGGATTCCTAGGATATTGTCATTTCTCCAAGAGGGTTTGGACAAAGGCTTATCAGCTAGTTCTTTAAAAAGACAGATCTCTGCTCTGTCTATTCTTTTGCACAAGCGTCTGGCAGAAGTTCCAGACGTCCAGGCATTTTGTCAGGCTTTGGTTAGGTTTAAAACTGTTGCTCCCCCGTGGAGCTTAAACTTGGTTCTTAAAGTTCTTCAGGGAGTTCCGTTTGAACCCCTTCATTCCATTGATATTAAACTTTTATCTTGGAAAGTTCTGTTTTTGATGGCTATTTCCTCGGCTCGAAGAGTCTCTGAGTTATCTGCCTTACATTGTGATTCTCCTTATCTGATTTTTCATTCAGACAAGGTAGTTCTGCGTACCAAACCTGGGTTTTTGCCTAAGGTGGTTTCTAACAGGAATATCAATCAAGAGATTGTTGTTCCATCATTGTGTCCTTTAAAAATGAGGCCTCTGTTGAACAGATTTGCAAGGCTGCGACTTGGTCTTCGCTTCACACCTTTTCAAAATTTTACAAATTTGACACTTTTGCTTCTTCGGAGGCTGGTTTTGGGAGAAAGGTTCTACAGGCAGTGGTTCCTTCCGTTTAAGTTCCTGCCTTGTCCCTCCCATCATCCGTGTACTTTAGCTTTGGTATTGGTATCCCACAAGTAATGGATGATCCATGGACTGGATACACTTAACAAGAGAAAACATAATTTATGCTTACCTGATAAATTTATTTCTCTTGTAGTGTATCCAGTCCACGGCCCGCCCTGTCCTTTTAAGGCAGGTCTAAATTTTAATTAAACTACAGTCACCACTGCACCCTATGGTTTCTCCTTTCTCGTCTTGTTTCGGTCGAATGACTGGATATGGCAGTGAGGGGAGGAGCTATATAGCAGCTCTGCTGTGGGTGATCCTCTTGCAACTTCCTGTTGGGAAGGAGAATATCCCACAAGTAATGGATGATCCGTGGACTGGATACACTACAAGAGAAATAAATTTATCAGGTAAGCATAAATTATGTTTTTTGGCAATAACGTTTTTTGAGACTTTATTGAGGGTACACTTGGCTTCTCTTTTGTGTTTCAGAACCCACATGGCTAGTTTGGAACCATTCTGGTGCGGTTCATTTAGGCTGAAAAAAACATTGAGTGACATAGGCGGGGCCTATTTTCGCGCCTCAGTTGCGCAGTTGTATTTACAAAGCAAGCAGCAAGCTCCAACTCCGGTGGGCCCTTTTGGAAGTGTTGGGCTAAATCGAAGCTTTAACCCCATTTTTCCAATCCCTGAGGGCAGGGGGGGTTTTGTCCGGATTTAGGCCTTATTAACTATCCGGTTTTGCACAGTAAAGGGTTAACTGTTCCTTTCTTTGTGGGGCAATGTCAGCTGCATTTTTTGTATATTATATCAAAAAATTGAAACGATTGGTGTATTTTAAAGCAGTTTTGCAAAACGTGTATGCTTTTTTTTTCTCTTAAAGGCGCAGTACCGTTTTTTAAAATTGTTATTTTTTCACTAAATAAAGTGTTTTCAAGCTTGTTTGTGGTCATTACTAGCCTGTTCAACATGTCTGACATTGTTATTTTTTCACTAAATAAAGTGTTTTCAAGCTTGTTTGTGGTCATTACTAGCCTGTTCAACATGTCTGACATTGAGGAAAGCCAATGTTTAATGTGTTTGGAAGCCATTGTGGAACCCCCACTTAAAATGTGTCCCTCATGCACTGAAAGGGCAATAAATTGCAAAGAACATATTTTAGCTGATAAAAGTATGTCGCAGGATGATTCTCAGTCAGAAGGGAATCAGGGTATGCCATCTAATTCTCCCCAATTGTCACAACCATTAACGCCCGCACAAGCGACGCCAAGTACTTCTAGTGCGTCTAATTCTTTCACCCTGCAAGATATGGCCGCAGTTAGGAATACTACCCTCACAGAGGTTTTATCTAAGCTGCCTGGATTGCAGGGGAAGTCCAGTAGGTCTTGTGTGAGAGTAAATGCTGAGCCCTCTGATGCTTTATTAGCCATATCCGATGTACCCTCACAATGTTCTGAGTTGGGGGTGAGGGATTTGCTGTCTGAGGGAGAGATTTCTGATTCAGGAAAGATGTTCCCTCAGACAGACTCAGATATGACGGCTTTTAAATTTAAACTAGAACACCTCCGCTTGTTACTCAGGGATGTTTTAGTGACTCTGGATGATTGTGACCCTATTGTAGTTCCAGAGAAATTGTGTAAAATGGACAGATATCTTGAGGTTCCTGCCTACACTAATGTTTTTCCGGTCCCTAAGAGGATTTCGGACATTGTTGCTAAGGAGTGGGATAGACCAGGTATTCCGTTCGCTCCCCCTCCTACTTTTAAGAAAATGTTTCCCATATCAGACACCATGCGGGATTCGTGGCAGACGGTCCCTAAGGTGGAGGGAGCTATTTCTACCCTGGCTAAGCGTACAACTATACCTATTGAGGGTCTCCTAAAGAAAATATTTATTCATCAGGGTTTTCTTCTGCAACCTATAGCGTGCATTGTTCCGCTTTTCAACTGGCTAAATTAGCGGCAAAGAATTCAGGTTTTGCCATTTTAGCGCGTAGAGCGTTATGGCTTTAGTCCTGGTCTGCTGACGTGTCATCAAAATCTAAGCTTTTAACCATTCCTTTCAAGGTTAAGACCCTGTTCGGGCCTGAACTGAAAGAGATCATTTCAGACATCACTGAAGGAAAAGGCCATGGCCTTCCTCAGGATAAGACTAGTAAGATGAGGACCAAACTAAATAATTTTCGTTCCTTTCGAAACTTCAGAGGTGGTCCCGTTTCCTCCTCCCCTGCTGCAAAGCAAGAGGGGAATTTTGCTCAATCCAAGTCAGTTTGGAGACCTAACCAGACTTGGAACAAAGGTAAACAGGCCAAGAAGCCCGCTGCTGCCACCAAGACAGCATGAAGGGGCAGCCCCCGATCCGGGACCGGATCTAGTAGGAGACAGACTTTCTTTCTTTGCTCAGGCTTGGGCAAGAGATGTTCAGGACTCCTGGGCTTTAGAAATTGTGACCCAGGGGTATCTTCTAGACTTCAAAGATTCCCCTCCAAGGGGGAGATTCCATCTTTCTCGACTATCTGTAAACCAGACAAAAAGAGAGGCGTTCTTAGAGAGGCGTGTAGAAGACCTATATACCATGGAAGTAATCTGCCCAGTTCCAAAAACAGAACAGGGGCAGGGGTTTTACTCCAATCTGTTTGTAGTTCCCAAAAAAGAGGGAACCTTCAGACCAATTTTAGATCTCAAATTTCTCAGAGTCCCATCCTTCAAGATGGAGACTATTCTGACTATTTTACCAATGATCCAGGAGGGTCAATATATGACCACCGTGGATTTTAAAGGATGCGTATATGCACATCCCTATCCACAAAGATCATCATCAGTTTCTCAGGTTTGCTTTTCTGGACAAGCATTACCAGTTTGTGGCTCTTCCCTTCGGGTTGGCCACAGCTCCCAGAATTTTCACAAAGGTGCTAGGGTCCCTTCTGGCGTTCCTAAGGCCGCGGGGTATAGCAGTGGCGCCTTATCTGGACGATATCTTAATTCAGGCGTCAACTTACCAACTAGCCAAATCTCACTCGGGCATTGTGTTGGCTTTTCTAAGATCTCACGAGTGGAAGGTGAACGTAAAAAAGAGTTCACTTACCCCTCTCACAAGAGTTCCTTTCCTGGGAACTCTGATAGATTCGTTAGACATGAAAATGTTTCTGACGGAGGTCAGGAAATCAAAGATTTTAACCACCTTCCGAGCTCTTCATTCCATTCCTCGGCCGTCAATGGCTCAGTGTATGGATGTAATCGGACTAATGGTAGCGGCAATGGACATAGTTCCGTTTGCTCGCTTGCATCTCAGACCACTGCAACTATGCATGCTCAAACAGTGGAATGGGGATTATGCAAATTTATCTCCTCGGATCAATCTGGATTAAGAGACCAGAGACTCTCTTCTTTGGTGGTTGTCACAGGATCATCTGTCCCAGGGAGTGTGTTTCCGCAGGCCAGCATGGGTCATAGTGACGACGGACGCCAGCCTATTGGGCTGGGGTGCAGTCTGGAATTTCCTGAAAGCACAGGGAGTGTGGACTCAGGAAGAGGCTCTCCTCCCGATAAATATTCTAGAATTGAGAGCGATATTCAACTCGCTTCAGGCGTGGCCTCAGCTGGCTTCGGCCAAATTCATAAGATTACAGTCGGACAATATCACGACTGTAGCATATATCAATCATCAGGGGGGAACAAAGAGTTCTCTAGCCATGATAGAGGTTACCAAAATAATTTGATGGGCAGAGACTCACTCTTGCCATCTATCATCAATCTATATCCCAGGAGTGGTGAACTGGGAAGTGGATTTTATATGTCATCAGACTTTTCATCCGGGGGAGTGTGAACTGTGTGTTTGCACAATTGATTCATCAATAGGGCACACCAGAATTGGATCGGATGGCGTCTCGTCAGAACGCCAAACTTCCTTGTTACGGGTCCAGGTCAAGGGATCCTCAGGCAGTACTGATAGATGCTCTAGCAGTACCTTGGTCATTCAACCTGGCTTATGTGTTTCCACCATTTCCTCTCCTCCCTCGTCTGATTGCCAGAATCAAACAGGAGAGAGCTTCTGTGATTTTGATAGCACCTGCGTGGCCACGCAGGACTTGGTATGCAGACCTGGTGGACATGTTATCTCTACCACCATGGACACTACCACTGAGATGGGACCTTCTCATTCAAGGTCCGTTCCAGCATCCAAATCTAGTTTCTCTGAGGCTGACTGCCTGGAGATTGAACACTTGATTTTATCCAAGCGGAGATTCTCTGAGTCGGTCATAGATACCTTGATTCAGGCTTGAAAGCCTGTCACTAGGAAGATTTATCATGAGATATGGCGTAAATATCTATTGGTGTGAATCCAAAGACTACTCATGGAGTAAGATCAGGATTCCTAGGATTTTGTCCTTTCTCCAAGAAGGATTGGAGAAGGGGTTATCAGCTAGTTCCCTAAAGCGACAGATATCTGCTTTGTCAATTTTTCTGCACAAGCGTCTGGCAGATATTCCAGACGTTCAGTCGTTTTGTCAGGCTTTAGTTAGAATCAAGCCTGTTGCTCCGCCATGGAGTTTGAATTTACTTCTTAAAGTTCTTCAAGGGGTTCCGTTTGAACCTATGCATCCCATAGATATTAAGCTTCTATATTGGAAAGTTCTGTTTTTAGTTGCTATCTCTTCGGCTTGAAGAGTTTCTGAACTATCTGCATTGCAATGCGACTCGCCTTATCTTGTGTTTCATTCTGATAAGGTGGTTTTGCGTACCAAACCTGGATTTCTTCCTAAGGTTGTTACTAATAAGAATATTAATCAGGAAATTGTTGTTCCTTCCCTGTGTCCTAATCCTTCCTCTAAGAAGGAGCGTCTGTAGCACAACTTGGACGTGGTTCGTGCTTTGAAGTTTTACTTGCAAGCGACCAAAGATTTCCGTCAAACATCTTCTTTGTTTGTTGTCTATTCTGGAAAACGTAGAGGTCAAAAAGCTACGGCCACCTCTCTTTCTTTTTGGCTGAAAAGCATCATCCGTTTGGCATACGAGACTGCTGGACAGCAGCCTCCTGAAAGAATTACAGCTCACTCTACTAGAGCAGTGGCTTCCACATGGGCTTTTAAAAATGATGCTTCTGTTGAACAGATTTGTAAGGCTGCGACTTGGTCTTCGCTTCATACCTTTTCCAAATTTTACAAATTTGATACTTTTGCTTCTTCAGAGGCTATTTTTGGGAGAAAAGTTCTTCAAGCAGTGGTGCCTTCTGTTTAGGCATCTGTCTTGTCCCTCCCGTTCATCCGTGTCCTATAGCTTTGGTATTGTATCCCACAAGTAAAGGATGAATCCGTGGACTCGTCGTACATTATAGAAGAAAAGTAAATTTATGCTTACCTGATAAATTAATTTCTTCTATGGTACGACGAGTCCACGGCCCGCCCTGTCATTTTAAGACAGATTATATTTTTTTGATTTAAACTTCAGTCACCTCTGCACCTTTTAGTTTCTCTTTTTTCTTCCTGTACCTTCGGTCGATTGACTGGGGGGTGGAGCTAAGGGAGGAGCTATATAGACAGCTCTGCTGTGGTGCTCTTTGCCACTTCCTGTTAGCAGGAGGATAATATCCCACAAGTAAAGGATGAATCCGTGGACTCGTCGTACCATAGAATAAATTTAGTTTACAAGGTAAGCATAAATTAACTTTTTTTTTGTGGCTATTTCTTCTGCGCGGAGGGTTTCTGAGCTCTCCGCCTTGCAGTTTGATTCCCCTTACCTTTCATGCAGATAAGGCCATTCTTCGTACTAAGTTGGGCGACTAAGGTTTTTCGCAAGTCTTCTGCTCTTTGTCTGTTTTTCTGGGAGCGTAGAGGTCAGAAGGCTACCGCTTCTACTCTTGCTTTTTGGTTACGAAGTGTGATTCGCCTGGCATATGAGTCTACTGGGAAGCAACCTCCAGAGAGAATTACGGCTCATTCCACCAGGGCTGTAGCCTCTTCTTGGGCTTTCAAAAATGAAGCTTCGATAGAGCAGATTTGCAAGGCTGCAACTTGGTCTTCCTTACATACTTTTGCCAAATTTGACAGATTTGATACTTTTACCACGGCTGAGGCGGCCTTTGGGAGAAAGGTTCTGCAGGTGGTGGTGCCTTCCGTTTTAGGCATGCTTGTACTTATTCCCCCCCCTATTCATCTGTGTCCTCTAGCTTGGGTATTGGTTCCCAACAGTATTTAAGATGAACCCGTGGACTCACCACATCTTTAGAAGAAAACAAAATTCGGACTTCCTGTGGGAGGAGCGCCGAGGTAGGAGTGCGCGCTCCAGCTCCTCAGTTTGCGGAGCAACTAACCAACTGATTCCCAACCACTGAACCCTATTGTTGGGGAAACGATATACCCTGCTTGGGGGAAGGAAAGTGGCACCAGGAAGCACACTAACTCCCTTTTTAGGCTGACCGGACTCAGCCGCAGCACAGAGCTGACGTGTTATAGACTCTGGGACTCACCGCGTTCAGTCATGACCCGCCGGCTATCACACGGTACCTGATAAGTGACCTACTACTGCCGAGTACGGGACCATCACAGAATTTAAGCTGTTAGCGGTGTGCTCCGATCCGAGAGAGAGGTGTCCCAGCTGGGACAGGGAACCCGGTGCCATTGGTACATCGGCACAGTGGACAGTGTAAGCGGGAGAAAGCCTTGGAGGAAAGCGGCATAGATCTTACCTTCAAAGGGAAGGAACGTGTGTTGCAGAATCAGCAGCGTCCGGAACCCTCTTACCCCCCCTCCGTAAGCCGGCACAGACAGCAGACGTCATACTTGCGGGCCAGGTAGTTCGTGGAGAGTCGTCGCCTGGTCGCCTTGGAACGCCGTGGCCGCAAGGAATACACGTAGGCTGAGGCCCTCCTGAGAGAGTGAGATACGCTAATGAACAGAAGCACAGCACAGATGCCGTGAAGACAGTGGGGGGTAAGTAAGTAATACTCCTTTATGGTTACAAACCGCTGATATGAATATTTCTGTTGACCCAGTGCTGAAGGTTTTTTGTTTCACCCTAAACTGAAGGGACCCTCTGTGTACTCAAAAGGTAACAAAGGTGCCACTGGAAAGTTCAATTAAAATATGCGGCACAGACTCATCGCCTGAAAAATAGAATTAAGTAGATAATACACGCAGCCCCCTGACCTATTGGAACTGTGTTTATTAAGAAACGTGCACTCCAACCCGGGGTTCAGAACTCTTGATCAGTGACTAGTCTGCAAGCAGATCTTACAAGATAAGTGTAAACTTACCAGTTGTTAGCAGAACAGAGTGCAGACTTGGGACTGAACAGCTAACTTTACTGCTCTGGAGAACACTTTTCTCTTTTTCTTTCCATGCTAACTATTTCTAATATATGGCAAAAGGGAAAGTTTTGATAAGGGGTTTATAGCCCGGATCAGGATTTTGAGTACTATCTGTTCGTGATACCCCTGCAGGGTTTGTGTAAAACCTGTGAACTGGTTTATCTACTGGTGTATGATCTGAAATTATTTTTTTTTTTTTTTTTTTTTTTTTTTTTTTTTGCTTACTACTTTTTCATTTTACTACTCTCCCTTCTTCTTCTTCTTTTTTTTTTTTGCATCCCGTTGTTATTCCCGTTTTCTGTTATTTTGTTTTTTGTTTTTTTGGATGTACATGTAAAGGATTAAGGTTCATATAAGGGCACGCTGAATAATCAACAAGACAAATACTGGTTAAATTGTATAAAGACCAATAGAGGTCACAAGAATTTTTACACGTCTATAGGTTCATCAGTCAATATAAGACAAACATTGTTGGTTCCCAATCAGGTGAAGTAATTCTAGACTTCTTCCTATTGTGTCCATATATTTTAAAGTACACAAACCCACAAGTCTACAAATAAAAGAGGCATAGAAAGCCAGAAAGGTGGGTACACTAGTTTGAGGTGCACTCCAGAAACACGTTGTTTTCTTCCTTTTTCTCTCTTCTCCTGGCTTTCTGCCTGCAGCCTTTGTAGGTTCCTTTTCTGCCTTTTTCTGATGTATATAACTCTTAAATGCAAGAAGAGTAATGCGTAACACGGCAATCACATATCTGTACGCACTATAAACGCACCGGCAAATTTAAACACATAGGCACCCACAAAAAATTGCAGAACAGATATATTAATTCTGTCTCTGCTTTGCCTTCTTTAGCTTTCTTTTTTTCTTTTTGTCCTTTTTGTTCTGTTGTGTGCTTTTTCATTTTTTTTTCTCTTTTCACTCTTTCCTGTTTCTCTCTAAAAATCTATAAGGCACTAGTACTGTATAGAAGACAAGCACAGACACATTAACTGGAATTTTATGACGTGTAAGGTAGTTGTTAGGTAATAATTTGGGGACCCACACAGGTTAAAACGTAAACAGCGTATGTGGGTTGGCACGCATTCAAAGAGGTGAAAGAAAAGTGTAAAGTAGCATTAAAACACAGAGGTGTTGTACAAAACGGACACAGAGCCAAGTAGCTGTGAAGGGGAAGGGGGAAGGAGGAACAAAGTCAGATTATTTCTATCCCTGATAAAAGTTTATATACTCTAAGTCACCTTTAGGAATAGGTCCTATCAGTCCTGATGGACAAATACATGACAAATTCAAAAAATAAGTCCCCCGCCATGCCACCAAGGAAAGACAGGAAACAGAGGACAGGTCAAGAAGCTGGCATTGAGGTTAGCCTGGAAAGTCCCGCTGCAAATCAAGACACACAAATGTCTATAAACCAACTAGCGGATCTTTTACTCCCACAATTTGATCTAGTAAAAAAGGATATTGCAGATTTATCACAAGAGATCAGACAGTTTTCAGTTAGAATGGTAGAAATAGAGTCGAGGGTCTCAGAAGCTGAAGATAAACTAAATATCCAAGACATAAAAATGAAGGAAAATACAGACAAAATTAAGGTACTTATGCTAAAGGTGGAAGATCTGGAGGACAGATCCCGCCGGAATAATGTCAGGGTAGTAGGACTCCCAGAGAGTAGAGAGTTCCAGGACCTTCTGAAATTTGCAGCAACCACACTACCCACGCTATTAGGGATCCAGGCAGACAGGGACACATTCCAGGTAGAACGAGCGCATAGGGTAGGAAGTGCTAGGACACACCCAGATGGAAACACACGCCCCAGGATGGTTTTAATTAGATACTTGAATTTTCAGGACAAAATTAGTATTATGCAACACTATAGGAAACTACAAACATTAACAATTGAAGGGAAAAGAGTCCTGTTATTTCAGGACTTTTCGGCCGAGACAGCTGCAAAGAGGAGGGTCATGGCTCCATTCTGCTCAGGGTTGATCAGGGCGGGGCTCAAAGCCGCACTGATTTATCCAGCCAAAATAACAGTGTTAACAATGGAAGGGAGAACTGTGTTAGACTCAGTAAAAGAAGCACAAGACTTTTGTCAAGAGAATAACATTGAAGTCTGAATGGGTATTCTCATTCTACAAGGTCATATAAAGCAATAAGAATGTATTTGAATCCCAAATGGTCTAGAAGGAAGTTGTATGTTGTAAGGTTATTAAAAGCAAGAAGTACGAACCAGAATTATAAAATATGCAATCTTATAATAGACTGTGGAAGGGGAGGGAGAATGGGCGGCCCCTCTCTTCTTTTTTTTTTTTTTTTTTTTCCCTCTCTCTCTCTCTTTCTCTCCGTTTTTGCTCTTATTTTAGACTAAAATGGTAGAACCGCTAAAGATAGTGTCATGGAATGTGGGGGGCATAACCTCCCCCATTAAAAGGAAAAATGTTTTAAGAATGCTAAAGGGGGAGAAGGCGGACATTATTTTTTTGCAGGAACTGCATCTGAAGGATCATGAAATAGTAAAATTAAAAGCCAATTGGGTGGCAGATATTATAGCTACCTCATGTAACAAGCGCAAGTGTGGGGTGGCCATTATCATAAACAAAAAGGTTAACTATAAAATACTTAAACAAGAGTGCGACCAGCAGGGTAGGTACTTGATACTCCAGATGCGGATAGAGGACGTCTGTTGGACCTTTTGCAACATCTATGCTCCAAATAAACTGGAGAAAAACTTTTGGCAAAGGATCCAACAGAAAATGACACCACACTTAGAGCAGAATTTGATAATAGCGGGAGATATGAATCTCACGTTGTTCCCTGAGATGGACAGGTCCAGAATTAGCAGCCGTCAAGCAAATAATAGAGAGGCCAAATTTTTTAGGAATTACATCAAGACATTAAAGCTGAATGATATCTGGCGACAGCAGCACCCGGATGAGCGGGTATATACATGCGAATCTAAAGCACACAGGAGCTTTTCTCGTATCGATCTATTTTTGATAAGTCAGCAAATAGCTAAGCTTGAAGTTGAAACCCAAATAGCAGAGATATTGTTATCCGATCATGCCATTATAAGTATGCGGGTCTGGCCAGACAAGAGGGTTAGAAGACCGGGGAATTCGTTTCATTTTCCTGCCTATATGTGTCATAATATTCAGTTCACTAACTGGTTAAAATTAAAATGGTCAGATTACTGTGATCTGAATAAAGAATTTATTAACAAAACTGAAACCTTTTGGGAGGCAGGGAAAGCGGTCATGCGCGGAGAAATTAAGGGATACATGGTTAAGTTAACACGCAAATTGAAAGCAAGAGAGTTACAACTGGCCAACCAGCTTAGGAATGCATACAACAGATACCTCCAATCATCGAATCAAGATAGATGGAGCAGATATATTACCGCTAAAAATGAAAGAGAGGATTTTTTTCAGAGAGAAATGGGCTGGGGAAGATCTTAAGTCGAGGTCCAAATTTCAAGGATACCAGGGGGTTTCAGCTAAACATTTGGTTAAAATAGTCAAGTTTAGACAAAAGAAAAACACCATAGTAACAATAAAAGATGGCAATAAGGTAATAACGCAGCCCGCAGAGATCAGGGACGCATTTTATAAGTATTTTCACAACATATACTCTAGTAGCGGAATAGATGAAAGCGCTAAGGCAAAATTTTGGGAAAAAATCGAACTACCCAAAATAACATCAGTAGATCTAGAACATATTAATGCGGCCATAACAGAGCTAGAAATAGATAAAGTAATACAAAGGACAAAAGCAGGAAAAGCAGCAGGCCCTGATGGTCTCCCGATCGAATTCTACAAAACTCTAGCAGCCAATATTGGCACCACTTTAAAGAATTTATATAATGATTATTTCCTATCACAAGCTTTAAAATCCCCATATTTCTCAGACTCAATCGTCACCCTGATATATAAGAAGGGTAAAAACCCAGAGGAGTTATCAGCCTACCGTCCAATCTCCCTGTTAAATCAGGACTATAAAATATTGATGGCAATTATTGCTGACAGATTGAAGAATGTTATAGGTAAACTGATACATACAGACCAGGCAGGTTTCATCCCGCATAGGAACTCGGTTCGGAACATGAGAAGAGTATTGACAGTGGTGGACCATTTTCACCAGATCGGCCAGCAGTGCAATAGGGAGTCTCATAATATTCTTAATAAAGATTTTGCGTTAATTACCATTGATGCTGAAAAAGCCTTTGATTCCATTGAATGGAATCATCTCATAACCTCTCTTGAAAACTTTGGGTTCTCGGGCCGGCTGGTCGATCTAGTGAGAATGGTTTACAGTAAACCAAGGTCACAGCTGCTAGTGAACGGGGAATTAACACAACACATTACTTTAGAGAAAGGAACTCGGCAGGGCTACCCATTATCTCCTCTTTTATTTGATCTCGCTTTAGAACCCTTGGCAGTATATTTGCGGCAAGCTATACAACCAGTCAAGATTGGCAGGGAGACGTTACTCATTTCTCTATATGCGGACGACATACTTTTATTCCTGCAAGATACAGTTAACTCTATTCCATGTGTCCTGGAAATTATCACAGAGTATAGTACCTTCTCGGGGTATAAAATTAACCCTAAAAAATCAGAGCTATTATGGGTTAACAAAACAAGGCAAAGCTGTAACCATATCTTTAGAGAAGTGAAGGCCATTAACTACCTAGGAATTAAGATTACAAGGAACCCTAGGGAATGGTACCAACTAAATTTCAAGGAATTCTTTGATAATATTCAAATTAACTTTAATAAGTGGAACCTATTCTTTCTGTCTATATCGGCCAGATGTATGATTATCAAAACAATTATTTTCCCTAAAATCCTATTTTTACTGCAAAACCTACCCCTCCTTGTTACAAGGAAAGATATATCTAGATACAATAAAGCTTGCTCCTCCTTTATTTGGGGGAAAAAGAGACCAAGAATTTCTATGGATAAAATGAGCAACTCCAAAATATATGCAGGGTTCGCCATCCCAAATATCAGACATTACAATTTAATTGCCCTGGCCAAATTTGGATTAGATTGGCTGACGAGATCAGAATATGTTACATACTACAATCTAGACGTGGAGCTGATCAGACCTTTCAGCCCGCTAGCCATGCTACATTGCCCATACAGGAAGCTGCCCCAGAATGTGGACGGAATGTTAACATTTGTTAATATTATTAGAGGATGGCAGCAATACTGCTCTCTAGTGGGACAGGAATATCGGGTGTCTCCATATTAACCGATCATCGGTTGTGTGGATTTCCCATCAGGTCTCAACCAAAAAGTATTTTTTGACTGGAGGGAGAAAGGCCTAAGCTATTTTGCGCAGTTAAAAAATGATAGGGACGGCCAGACTTGTACCTTTCAGAGCCTCGTAGAACAATATCACCTCCCAAGCAATAATTTTTATGCATACCTACAGGTACGCCATTATATTGAAAGAGCCAACAGAGAAGTGGCAACTGATTGGGGATGGTCTCAAATAGCTCCGGGCCTAAAACTCTACCATGCAGGGAAACGGTCGATTGCCTGGTGGTATCAAAAAGTTCTGACAAATAAGGGTTTGGAACATATCAACCTGGCCAAAGAAAAATTTATTAAATATTTTGAAAGGCTACAAGGAGAAGATATATTAGAAAGTATTAAACTTGCGGCCGAGGCGACTTCAAGTATCAGTTGGAGAGAGTCACAGTGCAAAATCATAAACAATTTTTACTTGACTCCAGCTAGAATAGCAAAATGGACGGAGCCAAAGACAGGGAGCTGTTTTAAATGCACAAAGGCAGGGGCAGACCTTTTACACTGCATCTGGAGTTGCCCAAAAGTAAGGCAATACTGGGCCAAAGCTCAGTATTGGTTAAACTGTCATCTTCAGGGTAAAATAGAGCTACAGGCAGTACATATATTTTTTCTAAAAAAATCGGCCATCACGGGGGACAGACAGTTGGTCAATTTAGTTATACTGATAGCACGTAGTTTACTTTTCAAAAAATGGAGACAAAGAGAAACTCCCTGTTTGAGGGAAGTTACCAACATCATTAAAACACAGATGCTGGTAGAGAGGCAGAACCTCAAGGCTGATTCAGAAAAACAGTTTAAGAATTATTTTAAAAAATGGGGAAGCCTGATCAGCTCATGGTCACCAGAGCAGCAGGGTTATTTTCTAAAGCCTTTTCAGAACGCAGTACCATTTTTAAATCTGACGGTATCCGGCATATTGCCTAGGTCATGGCTAACAGAGAGGGTCTGCTGATTCAGGGTAATGTAAGCAGGGGGTGCATTGATCAGAAACTTTTTTTTTTTTTTTTTTTTTTTGTTTTTCTCCTCTCTCTTTCCCCCCTCTTTCCCTGCCGCCCTTCTCCCCTTCCCCCGCAGCACTGCATTTTCTGGCAGTCGAGGTACATAGATTGTTGGTTTTCTTTTTGTTCTTTTGTTTCTCTTTTTTAATCTTTGTCAAAATCAAGTGTACGCAAAGTAGATTTTTTGCCTTTCCCTTTGGAAGGATTATTTCAAGTATGGAAAAGGTGAAGTCAGAAAAACTGTCTTATCTCATGTTTTTGTATATATAGTCACTCCCGGCACGGGAGGAATCTAAGATAATTAGGACATAAGATATGTTTTGTCAATGTACATGTGTGTATAAACAAAGTTATATATTTTCTGAATCAAGTTTATTGTATAATACGATGAATCTCAATAAAAAAATTAAAAAAAAAAAAAAAAAAAA
This sequence comes from Bombina bombina, assembly GCF_027579735.1. Lineage (NCBI taxonomy): Eukaryota > Metazoa > Chordata > Amphibia > Anura > Bombinatoridae > Bombina > Bombina bombina. The sequence continues at coordinate 23,214,378 of NC_069499.1, read as the reverse complement.
AAAAAAAAGAAGAAAACAAAATTCATGCTTACCTGATAAATTTATTTCTTCAAGATATGGTGAGTCCACAGACTCACCCTTTTGTGTATTTTTCATGTTTTTGACTAAACCTCAGACACCTCCACACTTTGTGTTGCTTTCCTTTCTCCATTTACTTTCGGTTGAATGACTGGGGTTTATGGGTAGGGAAGTGATACTTAACAGTTTTACTGTGGTGCTCTTTGCCTCCTCCTGCTGGCGAGGAGTGGTATTCCCAACAGTAATTAAGATGAACCCGTGGACTCGCCACATCTTGAAGAAATACATTTATCAGGTAAGCATACATTTTGTTTTTCATATGCAAAGAAAGGGAGAGTGTCTGCTATTTCCCACTTGCGGTGGGTGTTCCAGTAACCTTTTAAACAGAGCTAAACTGGAAACTTCTAAGTAAGTTTTTAAACGGTTTTATACTGGATTTTTATATCGGTATCTGTGCATATTATTCTTTATAGTAGTGTTTATTACATGCAGTTATATGAAAATTGGTGTATACTGTCCCTTTAATAACATAAAATTAGATGTTGCAGAATACGATTAAGAACTTACTACAAAATACCCGCTGGAAATTTACAAGAATGCTCTTGTCTGGATCGATTACTAGCTTTGAATGACATCGGATAGGATTCCCTTTAGTGATGAGCACACATGGGTCACACGGGAGTGTGCTTTTACTTGTCGACTCTGTTAAAGGGACAGTGAACCCAAATTTTTTCTTTAGTGATTCAGATAGAGCATGCAATTTTAAGCAACTTTCTAATTTACTCCTATGATCAGTTTTTATTCGTTCTCTTGCTATCTTTATTTGAAAACAGCAAGAACAACCCAGGTTGGTTACCAAAAATGGTCCGGCATCTAAACTTCCATTCTTGCAATTGAAATAATGATACCAAGAGAATTAAGAAAATTTTATAATAGGAGTAAATTTAGAAAATTGTATTCATGCTCTATCTGAATCACAAAAGAAAAAATTTGGGTTCAGTGTCCCTTTAAGTAGCTTGAGCATGCGCTGTAAATAGAAGGGCCTAATGGCCAGGATTTCAACTGGATGCCAAAGAAAAAATTACACGGAGCTGGGTGGAATACGGGACACTTGGATTGAAAGTTTGAAGTATTACTAACTTTATATTAAATTTTTTTTTTTTAAATAAAATTAAACGCTGATTAAAACTCGTTTATTTCACATAATGTACCAAAAACCACTTTGAATATGGCGCAACTTGACAATCACTTTAAAAAGGACTCGTTTTGGTACATATAGACAAGGCACATAAGAAAATACTATAATTTGCATATAAGCAGTTTTAGTCAGGTCAAGAGCAGCAATGAGCTACTGGTCTATAGCTGAGCCAATGATGAATGTCATATCACTTTAGCCACCAATCAGCAGCCATGTTTAGCTCTGGAGCTGAAGTGCATTGATTTGCCGAGGTTAAACTGATGAATGTCCAACACTGAGCAGAAAAAACTTTTGGAGGGCCAATTGTGGTCCTAGCGGCTTAGTTTAGGTAGCCTTAATTTACATCTTTTAACCAGGAGATCGATGCTTCTAGAGATGACGAGCATTTGCACTGCGTACAGTGAGATTTCATCTGCTGGATTCATAAATGGCTACATCACATTATGTACGTTTAATGTTTTTCCCCACATAATACTATTTAAACCTATTACTATTTTAGGAAACATATTAAAAACACGACAAACATGCAGTTATTGCCGCGCTTACGGATTGCTTCTGAATGTGCCGCAGCTGCTCAGATTCTTTGTAAGCAGATTGTTGCAAGTTAACCCTGAGAGTTTTATTGAGCCGACTGATGATTGTTACACGAGATGACCTTGTACAAAGGAGATCTGTTTGGGAAACAAGAACAGTATTTTTTCCTGTCCTGGGGTTACTCTGCAGATTTCTGTTGCGAAGAAGAATTCATGCATGCGTGACTCTCTTAATGGTGAGAGAGGTAGCTCATTTAGACAAGTTCAATGTTTGAAGTGATATAAAAAGGGATATCCTGACAGACAGCCCTAGACCCTGCGAGGTTATCTGCCAGAGATGGCAAATAGCTTGTGTCACATTTTCTATGAACACTTTAACCTTTGACACTTGTCCTTAGGGCACAACTTCCTGACAATTTGCTGAATGGACTTACTCTTGTATGTTAGTTCAATTATTTCTATTTGTCTCCTACCATTTATCCAGGCACCTTATTTTTATAAGCGGTTTGTGTATATGCGCGTATGCATGTGTATTAAACTGCTGCCAAAGGATTAAAAATAAATAAATAAATAATATGCAACGGCTTTATGTTTTCAAAGAGCCCTAACCGTCTTGGGAAAGAATGATTAGGTTAATACACAAAGCATAATAGTGAGGCTTTATCCTATAGTTAAAGGCACAGTCTACACCAGAATTTGTATTGTTTAAAAAGATAGATAATTCCTTTATTACCCATTCCCCAGTTCTGCATAACCAACACAGTTATATTAATATACTTTTTACCTCTGAGATTATCTTGTATCTAAGCCTCTGCAGACTGCCCCTTATTTCAGTTATATTAATATACTTTTTACCTCTGTGATTACCCTGTATCTAAGCCTCTGCAGACAGCCCCTTATCTCAGTTATATTAATATACTTTTTACCTCTGTGATTACCTTGTATCTAACCCTCTGCAGACTGCTCCTTATCTCAGTTATATTAATATACTTTTTACCTCTGTGATTACCCTATATCTAAGTCTCTGCAGACTGCTCCTTATCTCAGTTATATTAATATACTTTTTACCTCTGTGATTACCCTATAGCTAAGTCTCTGCAGACTGCTCCTTATCTCAGTTATATTAATATACTTTTTACCTCTGTGATTACCTTGTATCTAACCCTCTGCAGACTGCCCCTTATCTCAGTTATATTAATATACTTTTTACCTCTGTGATTACCCTGTATCTATGCCTCTGCAGACTGCCGCTTATCTCAGTTATATTAATATACTTTTTACCTCTGTGATTACCTTGTATCTAAGCCTCTGCAGACTGTCCCTTATCTCAGTTATATTAATATACTTTACCTCTGCCATTACCTTGTATCTAAGCCTCTGCAGACTGCCCCTTATCTCAGTTCTTTTGACACTTGCATTTTAGCCAATCAGTGCTGACTCCTAGGTAACTCCATGTGTGTGAGCACAATGTTATCTATATGGCACAGATGAACTTACGCCCTCTAGTTGTGAAAAACTGTCAAATTGAATTCAGATATGAGGCGGCTTTCAAGGGCTAAGAAATTAGCATATGAGCCTACCTAGGTTTAGCTTTCAACTAAGAATACCAAGAGAACAAAGCAAAACTGATGATAAAAGTCAGTTGGAAAGTTTGTTTCAAATGACATGCCCTATCTGAATCATGAACAATTAATTTTTACTAGACTGTCCCTTTAAGATTGAATGGGTTTAGTAAACTGTAGTACCATCTGTTTGTTCTTCTTTACATCATCTTTAAATGTGACTGTTCGCATGTTTGATGCTGGGTTTTAGTGTAATTGTTTACAATCAAACCTTCAACCCTTTTCTAGGAAATCTAAAGGTTTGGAATAATTTATTTTACACCTAGCAAATAATGTCATTGGTCTCGATTTCTTTTTATTTTTCCTATATTCCTAAATGAATGAAAGGGATATGAAACCCAAGAAATGTATTTTGTGAATTATACAGAACATACAGTTTTAAAAAGTTTCCAAATGACATCTATTATAAAAATTTGCTTCATTCTCATGTTTTTCTTTGTTGAAGAGTTACCAAGAGAATGAACAAAAATAAGAGGTAAATTAGAAAGTTGTTTAACTTCATACTGTATCTGAATCATGAAATACTAATTTTGGGTTTCATATCCTTGTAATAGTAACTCATCTCCTGTGTAATTTTATACTAAAAATAGGATTAGAATTGATCAGAATTTGAGGCATTATGTTTAGTACCAGTGAGAGTATTAGTGCCCCTGACCTACAATGAGTAAATATAAATACAAAATGGGCTTCTCTTTTGTAGGAAAATAAAGATAAATAAAACAGGTCAAATGGCAATGCCTTGTGACTTTATACCAGATCACCGTATCCACAAATAATGATCAGTATCCTGTGTCAGTTTTAGCATCTCACATGGAGCAGGATATATAGACCAGGGTGTAATAAGTCCGGGATCCAGACTGCCATTGTACCTAGAGGTTTACCCCTAGCTACTAGTTTTCACATTACTGTATTCTTCATATAGCATATGTCTTCTAAATATGTGCGATTGTCTTCTAAATATGTGTGATTGTCTTCTAAATACGTGTGATTGTCTTCTAAATATGTGCGATTGTCTTCTAAATATGTGTGATTGTCTTCTAAATATGTGTGATTGTCTTCTAAATATGTGTGATTGTCTTCTTAATACGTGTGATTGTCTTCTAAATACGTGTGATTGTCTTCTAAATACGTGTGATTGTCTTCTAAATACGTGTGATTGTCTTCTAAATACGTGTGATTGTCTTCTAAATACGTGTGCTTGTCTTCTAAATACGTGTGATTGTCTTCTAAATATGTGCGATTGTCTTCTAAATATGTGCGATTGTCTTCTAAATATGTGTGATTGTCTTCTAAATATGTGTGATTGTCTTCTAAATATGTGTGATTGTCTTCTAAATATGTGTGATTGTCTTCTAAATATGTGTGATTGTCTTCTAAATATGTGTGATTGTCTTCTAAATATGTGTGATTGTCTTCTAAATATGTGTGATTGTCTTCTAAATATGTGTGATTGTCTTCTAAATATGTGCGATTGTCTTCTAAATACGTGCGATTGTCTTCTAAATACGTGCGATTGTCTTCTAAATACGTGCGATTGTCTTCTAAATATGTGCGATTGTCTTCTAAATATGTGCGATTGTCTTCTAAATATGTGCGATTGTCTTCTAAATATGTGCGATTGTCTTCTAAATATGTGCGATTGTCTTCTAAATATGTGCGATTGTCTTCTAAATATGTGTGATTGTCTTCTAAATTAGATATCAATTTCTCAAAAAATGGTTAATCGTGACTGTCAAACAGGACATACATACTTTTTATTTATGTTTTCTTACACTTTTTTGTTTGGAAAATCATGTGTTAATTACTGTATCTTGCTATGTTTATACAATTAGTGGAATTTCGCCTTCTACGGCTCTATGGACGTTTGTTCTTTTTTCTCTGAAAACTCAATAAAAAATAAATTTAAAAAAAGTTATGTTTTCTTGGAGTTATTTTTCATATATATATATATATATATATATATATATATATATATATATATATATATATATATATATATATATATATATATATATATATATATATATATATATATATATATATATATATTATTTCCCTGCAATAACAAGTATATAGTCTTGGAAGTGCACCAATAACAGTTCCATAAAACTTGGGTAGAAATGAATTCAGTAAAAAATGGAACAATATTTATTGCTGTTGAGTCTGCAGAGATGTCATAGCCAGGAGCCAGCAAACTGGGACTTCTAGAATTGTATTTCTTGTGATTATTATCCGTATATCAATATGCAAACACCCTTGTTTGGCCTCCTTCATGCTGTCTCCCTCATTTGAAGTTTGTCGACTCGAGTCATATTTGTGCTAAAAGAAAAACAGAGTGAATCAAGGTCTGATTATTGTATCTATATTTTTTTAGGGAAACGTCAGATTCATAATTTGGGGGTCCAGTTGCAACTGAACAAGCATTGCCTGGACACGGCATTTAACTTCTTCAAAATGGCGGTCAGCAAGCACCTGACTCGTGGTCGGAAGATGAGCCATGTCATAGCTGCCTGTCTGTACTTGGTGTGCCGGACAGAGGGAACGCCTCGTATCCTTTCATGTAACAATGCCGACTGTGCTCTATCTGGTATGTCTAGTTGCCTTTTCTAAAGTTACAAAACAACCTGATATTTGTAGCCTTTGCTAAAAATATTTTTCAGCTTCAGACTGTGCTTTATGTGGTTCAACCTGTCCGTAACGCCGTTTAATCCTTCTATCAACAACACCTGTTACTTTTCCTTGTGTTGTTTTAGAGCGTTTTAACTGAGATGAAGTTTATTTCCCTCTGAAGTCTGCAGTAAAAATGTATGTATTTAAATCTGCTTGTATTGGCCCCGGAATATCTCAAATCCTAAGCAGCTGAGTTACTAGGGAAAGCTAAAACCCAGCTGACACGTGGCACTGAATACACAGGGTTGGCAAGAAGAGTGGCGCAGTCTGCCAACAGAACGTCACTGCAGCTGGCCTTTACCTACTTAAAGGGATAGGAATCCCTCAAATGTTCTTATGGGATTCACAACCAGCATAAGGTTTCTAATTTGCTTCTATGATCAAATCTGCTTCATTCCATTGTATTATTTATTGATGAGATACCTAGGTAGGTTTCAGGAACACTACATGGCAGGAAATGGTGCTGCCTTATAGTGCTCCAGCCACGTGCACACTCCGGAGCTTAAATCCCTGCTTTTCAGCAAGAGATTCCAAAAGAACAAAGTAAATGTGATGATAGAAGTAAAATGATATGCTCTGTCTGAATCGTGGCATAATTGTACCTGAAAAGCCTCACACTAGAATCAGCTAATCAATCTAATTTACACCAAAGGTCACAAGTGAATTGGCTTTTAGCAATGTGTCTGGGTTTGTTTGTAAATTTGTATTGCTGTGACATTGCTGTGACATTTTCCTCTCTTTAGAATGTAAAGGCAAAGGCATGTGATTGCATCTTATACTGAAGGTTGCTGGCAGCCCATGCAGCCAGAATAGAGATGTGTAGGGGCTATGGTTGTAAAATAATATGTAGTGTATAGATTGACATGGAATAAAGGGAAATTAAAGTCAATATCTATAATCCAATTATCTTGGTGTTCTTTGTTCAGAGCAAATGTGTACAATCAACAGTAAAGCATTTTAAATTCTTAATCCAGTCTTTATTATACATGAAAGTTAAAATTAAACTTTGTTGCGGATCAGAGCAATTTTAGGAGACTTTCCAGTTCACTTATGTTAATAAATGTACCTAATTCTTTTGATATCTTTTGTTGAAAAGCATACCTAGGTACGGTGAGGATGCTGAGACCTGATGTGTGTATCGGACTGACTCAGAGGTGGTAAGGCCAGGGGTCTGAGTAATATGCAGCACAGTGCACTAATATTCTAACACACAACAGCATTTTCATTTAGTACTTTTATATGTCTTTTTAGATGTCGTTGAGTGTTTTTGCTACATTCTGCAAAGTTATGTTAAAGTGAAGTGGTTGTCAGAATGAAGCTTTCATTATTCAGATAAAGCATTCAACTTCTTTTTATTTTGGTTATAAAATGGCCCTCTTTTGCTAGGTCTCCTTTGTTTCAGCTTGTCTTGTTTTTCTTCTTAAAACGAGTCCACAGCTGCATTCATTACTTTTGGGAAATACAGAACCTAACCACCAGGAGAAGGCAAAGACACCCCAGCAAAAGGCTTAAATACCTCCCCCACTTCCCTCATCCCCCAGTCATTCTTTGCCTTTCGTCACAGGAGGTTGGCAGAGAAGTGTCGGAAGATTACGGAGTAGTATCTTATGGAGGGTAGTACTCTTCGAGATGGGACGGGAGTTTTAAGTAGTCCTCTCAGTGCCTCTCAGTGAGAGCGTGGATGAAAGTTAAAGTCCGGAGATGCAGGGAGAGTCTTTCTGCGAAACCATCCCGACTCATATTAACAGCTCCACACTTTTCTTTGGCCTACATGTCGCACCTCGTGACCGGGCGTGGTTTCATTCTCCATTTCTGTATCGTGACCGAGTGGCGGTGGAGAGGACCTGTTTCTCTACTTGTCTGGGTCACAGGAGGTGGTGAGTGCCCCAGCCATTGGGGGTGTGAGGTGCCAGTTATTTTTGTCCAAATTTGTCTGGTCAAGTTATGGAGTATTATGATTTTTCTGAGGAGGATTTCTCTGATTTCTCTGTTTCCTGTCAAGATTGTATGGAGGCCCGGGTAATCCATCCTAATCATTTATGTTCCGTATGCCGTAATAGATTGCTCTTTTTTCTCCCTCTGGGGAGAGATTAGAGACTGCTGAGCCTTCCACCTCTGAGAATTCTGTGTCCCGTGAGGCGCATTCCCTGGAATTTTGTCCCAAATTCTGTTGCCCCTTCTCCGGAAGGAGGTTTCTTTCCACCAGAGGTTGCTGCTCGGTTGCGCATGGCTGTTACAAACTGCTATTTGTAACTGGCCCTTTAAATGGAAAATTGCCCTGCTTCCCTGGATTTTGGAGAAGCCTATTTGCCAGCCTCCTTCCACATGACTATGGCCCCTGGAAGATTGTGCCCCTGAAAACATATTAACTTTTATTGGGTGTGTATGGCCCTTTAAGAACCGTCTGGGGACATATTGTGACTTTGGTGAACAATGCCCCTTTAAGACTATGTCCCCAGACCTGTGAAATGACTTGTCCCTGGCTTTCTCCCACTTGGTTCAGTTTCATTGTGTGCCATTAAGTGCTATGTGACAGACCCTTCGGTCAGAACTACAGAGATAACTTTGTTCAGCTTCAAGAAGCATTCTAAATACAAGTTTGCTGGGATCAGCTCTAATTAAGTTTAGTGATAAAACATTCCCATTGTCTAATCAGACTTCTAGTAGTGATAAGGTGGACTGCATTGTTTTATTGTGTGTAAAATGTTATCTGCTAAAGTAATGTTGTGGCCTGTCAAAGGGAGTGTCTCTCTATCTAATATCAAATGTGTGATGGGGGATTTTATGCCTCCCCCTGAGAGTGTCCTGTTTGCATGTAACCTCAATAAAAAGCAGGCTGTGTGCTCCAGCACTTCAGACCTATGTTGACCCTCTAACTTGAAGCTTTGACTCATGTTTGTAGGATACAGCTTATAATCACTACAGGGATTGCTATGCTCTTCATACTCCCTTAGCTACAGGGATTGCTACAGAAGGAAGAGGTTCGCCTACTGGAGCCTAGTCGTAGGTCCAGGGCGCAGAGCAGACGGCGAGATATCAGCCCAGCAGTGGTGGTTCATATAGTCTGCATTACTGATGGTGGCTACGCAGTAGTTAGAGTGTCTACGGTGCTGCTGCTCCTTTGGGGAGCGCTAGGAGCATCCTTTTCTACGGTCCAACTTCCAGCCAGCCTGGAGGCAACCGTAACATTTGGTGGCAGCGGTGGGATCGCGTCCTAGCGCAAGGAGCAGCACCACAACAGCACTGGTATCGTAGGAGAGTAATTGAGGGCAACGCTAGCCACTGCGCAGCGTCCCTACCTACAGCAGCATGGAGCTGACAAGACACTGGTCAGAACCCTGTGAAGAGCACCTCAACCTGATCCGTCGCTATGAGGGCGCTGATTTCGTTCCAGAGGTAAAGAGGCGGCTAGTCCGATATGGTGCAGACCCTGCACAGGAGGTAGTCAGTCGCCTCATCCGGGAATTGGCTACTGAGAACGAAGCGGCACGAGCCTTTGAGCGCCAACTGTGGAGTTTGAGGGTATGGACACCTGGTCTCTCTCCCCAGCCGCAGCATGTTCCACAGGGAGAGGAGAGCAGCGACCTCCCTCCCCAGCGGCAGTATACTGTGCAGAGGGAAGAGACAACCGGTCTCCTTCCCCAACCCCAACCAGAGATACCAGAGGCAGCAGGCCTCATAGACTGGTCCTGGGAGGACCCCCAGCAGGCAGGTGGAGATGGGACCGCAGTCTCTCTACCGGCCCAACAGGGATGCTGGGCAGGCGGCCCAGATCCCCAGCGACAGACCCAGCTACAGGGAGGGGAGAGCATCGACCTCCCTCCCCAGCCGGAGTGTGCCTTCCAGGGAGAGGAGACAACCAGTCTCTCTCCCCAGCCGCAGCATGTTCCAAAGGAAGCGGAGAGCATCGACCTCCCTTCCCAACGGCCGCCGGAGTATCAGGAGGAGGAGGTAAGCCAATCTCCCCCTCCCCAGCTAACTCCTAACTTGGGCCCAGGGTTAACAGTGAAGATGTTAACCCCCACTGACCCCCACGTTCCCTTTGCCACCGGGCAGGACTATGCCCCAATTCCCCCAGCAGAAGCGCTGGCACCAGGGCAGAGTGCCGCTGGCCTCTGCCCCCCAAGTACCATCAGCTATTTGCCCAGCTGCGCCAGGAAGGCCGAGGATGCTACACTTTCATCCTACAACCTGGAACTTACAGGCCAGTACTACGTATTGTGGGGGGGCTACTTTGCTGCTAACGATTATTTGTGGGTGGGTTGCGAGACTAACTTAGGCACTGACCGGCAGAAGGTCAGGTGCCTGGTTAGTCTCCCTCCAAAAGGGGAGATATGTTACAAACTGCTATTTGTAACTGGCCCTTTAAATGGAAAATTGCCCTGCTTCCCTGGATTTTGGAGAAGCCTATTTGCCAGCCTCCTTCCACATGACTATGGCCCCTGGAAGATTGTGCCCCTGAAAACATATTAACTTTTATTGGGTGTGTATGGCCCTTTAAGAACCGTCTGGGGACATATTGTGACTTTGGTAAACAATGCCCCTTTAAGACTATGTCCCCAGACCTGTGAAATGACTTGTCCCTGGCTTTCTCCCACTTGGTTCAGTTTCATTGTGTGCCATTAAGTGCTATGTGACAGACCCTTCGGTCAGAACTACAGAGATAACTTTGTTCAGCTTCAAGAAGCATTCTAAATACAAGTTTGCTGGGATCAGCTCTAATTAAGTTTAGTGATAAAACATTCCCATTGTCTAATCAGACTTCTAGTAGTGATAAGGTGGACTGCATTGTTTTATTGTGTGTAAAATGTTATCTGCTAAAGTAATGTTGTGGCCTGTCAAAGGGAGTGTCTCTCTATCTAATATCAAATGTGTGATGGGGGATTTTATGCCTCCCCCTGAGAGTGTCCTGTTTGCATGTAACCTCAATAAAAAGCAGGCTGTGTGCTCCAGCACTTCAGACCTATGTTGACCCTCTAACTTGAAGCTTTGACTCATGTTTGTAGGATACAGCTTATAATCACTACAGGGATTGCTATGCTCTTCATACTCCCTTAGCTACAGGGATTGCTACAGAAGGAAGAGGTTCGCCTACTGGAGCCTAGTCGTAGGTCCAGGGCGCAGAGCAGACGGCGAGATACCAGCCCAGCAGCGGTGGTTCATATAGTCTGCATTACTGATGGTGGCTACGCAGTAGTTAGAGTGTCTACGGTGCTGCTGCTCCTTTGGGGAGCGCTAGGAGCATCCTTTTCTACGGTCCAACTTCCAGCCAGCCTGGAGGCAACCGTAACAATGGCCATATTAGTGACGTTGGCGCATTTACAGCTTCTTGAGGGCCAGCGAAGAGCTTATACGTGTCCTCTTTACCTGGCGGGTCTTTCCTCTGGGGGAGCTGTTCCCTCTGAGGCTTCAGGGGGACAGCCGACAGGGTCGCGATGGTTGTTACTGCCGGCGGAAGTCTCACAAAAAAAAAAAATATATTAAGAGACAAAATTTAAGCCTCAGAGCTCATTTGTCTTTCATTTGTATGCTTTTGTTTAGTCTAGCCCTGATAGGTTTAGAACTTTCAGTTAGCCCTTGAACAATTCAGTTGTACCCTGGTTAGCAGGCTGGTCCTGGTTGGGTACTAGTTCACTCTGTTCTTTTGAGGTTATATCAGACATTTTGTATCCTTGACAACAGGCTGTACCTGTTTGGGTACTAAGTTGACTTACCTCTTGTTACAAGGTTGTCCTTTCTTGTTTCTACAAATTATAGGAGGCCCTTCTATCCTAGATATCCGGCTGGCCCTACTTTATTTCATCTTAGTGGGGCATCCGATGCTTTTCTTACATGACCTTACCTGACATCTCAGTATTTGATACTAGCGTTTTGTCCCTGCATAGCTTGCATGGTTTCCTGGGATTCTGAATTCTGCTATGGCATTATGTTTATAGTTCCTGAGGTCCTTTGGATAGGAGCTAGAGTCCTCCCGAATGGGGGGGGGGGGGATCGGATGACTGTATGGAGATCTCCAGTACCTGGTGTAGGGGCGATTATTCCCCCCTATTGGTACTCCTTGTGGATTGGATTCTCCGATTTTCAGATTTATCTTGCCAGTGTTTCTCTCCTCTTTTTTGAGGATTGTTATGCTTTCGCTTCCCCTTGCATTTTTGGGGTAGGACTTTCGGTCATCTGGTTGCGAAGACTAGGTTCTTAGGGACTGTTTTTGTCCTTGCAGTCTCCCCTTTTTGATCCTATATATTTGGGGATCTGGGGGATTGTTATGCAGTCTCTCTCTTGCCGTCAACCGATAGGAGTTTTAGGATGCTCGTTCATTTGTTAATTCCTTGAGCTGTAGGTTTTCTGAGGGTTGATCCAGACTGGATCTTTAGAGACTGTCATATTCTCTCAATCATGGAGTTCTGATCTCTTTTGGGTCCTTCCTTTGTCTTCTGACTTTGTGGGTGTTATCTTAGAGGCCTTTTGGGGCTAAGTGGACAGCCACTGGGCTGCATCATGATAGATCAGAGTACAAGACCCCATGGGAGTATGGCATGCATCAACTTTGGTGCAATTTTCATTTCCAGGTAACTTTGTGGTTGTTCCGCAAGGTTTTTGGTCTTGATCCGACACCTGGTTTTGGGGGGGGGGGGGTCCGGTTTTTTAACCTAGTCCTTGTCTTTGACTTGGCATTTTGGTTACTCTGTTTTCAAGATTTTGATAGTCTTGGATCTGTCCGGCGTTCAGTTGTTTTTCCCGATCCTGGGGAAATCTCTTTGTTCCTTCTGGGGCGGTTCTTTTATCTCTTATGGAGAGATGGAGGAAGTTTTTCCTGGGAATTCTTTACTGGAATATTCCTGGGTTTCTTCGTTTTCCTTTTATTTGGAAGGATCTGGTCTACTGCGCCTATCCAGTTCGCTCCTCCTGAGGTAGTTTTGCTCATCTGACTCTAGGAGTTCAGTGGGTCGAGGGTTTCTCTTGTCTGCAGTGTTACCCTCCTTTCGGGTTTCTGAGATGTAATGAAGATAGGTATCCTGGATCCCGAGTTAGACATTGACAGTCGCTTCTGTGATAGGAGTAAGGGTCAGGAATTTTGACTGCTCTGCTTGGGCATCGACCACGTATCTTGTCTCCTGTTGGATCCTTACTTAGGTTGGGAGGCCTTGCAAGTTGGTTCAGGAACCTTCCCTTAGCTGAGAATTAGTTCTTCCTTATTGGTCAGGGTGTTGTCCTCCCTTACCCCTTTTTCTAGTAGGGGAGGAGTTGGTCCGCCCTGCTTTCTGAGTTTTTTTTCCTCTTGTTCCTTTCCAAGAATGTCCTGGTGCAAGTTTGCTAGCTATTCAGTCGGCTAGTTACTATGTTTTGACGTTTAGTCTAACTGCCTATCCGATGGAAGCCTGCGGCTTTCGTTTGTGGCGTTAACAGATGTTACTATTCCGTTTCTGTTCTGCTCCCGGGTTTTTTTTATGACCTACAGGTTTTCAGTTTTTCTGTGCTAGTTAGCTGCCTATGGTAAGGTAGTCTTGTTCTACCTTTTGTCCTTTTGGGACTTCGGTTCCGGTCAAGGCTTTACATTGGTTCCTTTTGGATCCATGTAGGAGGTGATCTGGAATTTTTCCTTTCTTTGTTATCCTCCGTCGGTAGAGTATTTTCTACGGGACTTTGTCCTCTTGCAGCCTGGTAGCCGCTTTTTTTTTGAGTTATGCTAGGGGCTTCTCTCTGTTTTGAATCTTCGGGGGATGGTTTCTGGAGGTTCTTTTGGACCTTCTTATCAGATTCTTCCCTTCTTTCAGTTAGGGAGAATGTGGTGTGCGAGTTTGTTTGTTTCCTTTGCCATTGTTCATGGGGAGGTTTTTATTTGTGTGCTTCTAGAGAGTGGGACTTTTGTCTCCTCAGAGGCTTTTGTGCTCCATGGAGTCCAGAATTTAGATTGATCTCTAATTGGGATCGTTATGGTTCTATTTGATGGGCAGTTACCTTGTCCTCTTTCCATAATTTTGTTCTTCCTGCTTCTGTTGAAGTAGTTTTTTATTTGGAATCCGGGTTGTGTCAGGCTGTGGTGCCATCACAACGGGCCGCCTTTTTGTTCCCGCCCGTTTGCATTCAGTGTCCTCTATAAGCTTGGATATTGATTTCCCAAAAGTAATGAATGCAGCTGTGGACTCTCCCCGTTTTTAAGAAGAAAAACTTAAATTATGCTTACCTGAAAATTTTCTTTTCTTCTGTACGGGGAGAGTCCACAGCTCCCTGCCCATTTTTTTCTGTGTATCAAAGTAAGGGCCAGCACTCCTGTAATAAGTGCACGTGTAGACTGGGGTAAAACTGCCAAACCCCACAAGTATTCCTTAGAATGTGAAATGTCCACAGCACTGTAAATTTTCAATATGCTTTATTCAGACATAAAAACAGCAACGTTTCGTTTGTGATAGCATGATTAAGTGACACACAGTCACGAAACGGCCCTAAATTCTTTTTTTATTCGTTCTTCTGGCACCTATTTTTTACCCTGATATTTCTCCTACTGTTCCCTTGGCAGAATGACTGGGGTATGAGGGAAGTGGGGGAGGTATTTAAGGTGAAGGTAAAGTTTTCTTGAATTGAAGACATAAATTCATACATTATTAATAGAATAAGCTGTTCGCTAAGTTTATTTTAATATTTTTTTTATCAATTTCGCTATTTTTATAAATAGATATCTGCCTACCGTTTACATGAAAACTCCTCCCCATCTCTACTTCCACACTTTCTATGCTGTGACATATAGAGTCCCACCCGCTCTATACGCATCTCCAAAGAGCGAGTACGACGAGCATAACTATTGCGCATGCGCAAATCGCCGATTTCTACCGCTACTGCGCATGCGATGAAATCGGTAACTAAGTGTGTATATAAGTATAATGTTGGTGATGCACATGGATACTTACTACTAATAGTATTTATCCGAAGTACAGCAATGGTCTTCTCAGTTTCTGAGACGTCCGTAACAAACAGTGTGACGTATGTGACTAGTCCTACTTCAATCGAATACGGGAGTGCACGTGGAGTACAATATGAAGAATGAGACATTAGCGCATGCGCATTTTAAAAAGGAGGCGGGAGATGTAGATCGACGGCCGCCTAACAGCCAGAATTTCAATTGGATGTAATGAGAACGTGATCATTCAATAAATAAATAAATAAAAAAACGGGTTGAATTTGATAAGCTAAAAATATAGATTTATTAGGGCGATAACTACAGTTAACAATGATTTTACACAAGATGATGAATGAAAGTTCATTTGGGACAGAGAATTGAATTCACGATCGACAAACGGGTAACTTAACCTTTACTTTAAGCCTTTGGCTGGGGTGTCTCTGCCTCCTCCTGGTGGCCAGGTTCTGTATTTTCCAAAAGTAATGAATGCAGCTGTGAACTCTCCCCGCACAGAAGAAAAGAAAATGCTCAGGTAAGCATAATTGAAGTTTTCATGAGAGCATACCTTGGTACGCTCAGGAACCTGCATGTGACTTGAGCACTATATATTATATAAACTGCTAGCGCACATAGTGCACAAGATATATTCACACTCCTGAGCCCAGATCTCACTTTATGTATTGTAGCATACAAGCTGCATGCTGTTTGTATGTTCTTTGTGTGAATCGGATGAGACTGAGCACATTTCATCGATCTGTTAGGTTTCTGCATTTTATGTTTTTATTTAAAGAATCTCTGATTACAGAACCCAAATCTGAACGTATTTTTGTGTCAGTTTTATGAATGTAAAGTAAATGAGATGGTATGAATGGATAATGTGACTATAAAAGCCACAGCACTTCGTATACGTATCTTCTGGAGTTTCAGGCCGGCTGACTATAAATACAGGATGTCAGGGAAAATGCAGCTTAGATTTGTAGAGCAATTTTAGAGATTCTACTTGTTTTTCATTATCCATTTCGTCTAACGCAGGTCTAATAAAAGCCATTTCAATGCAGTTGTGCAGATACTGGCTCTGCGATTGAAATTCGATTGAGCGTTGCTTGCGGCTCACACAGCTGAACTTGTTCTCTAGACTCTGGGGAAATAAACATCATTTGTTAAGGAGCAGAATAAGTGAAACAAAGCTAAAATACTACATGCCATTGTGTGGGATAAGTCTGCACTGTTTAATACATTATTGCCAATATTTACTTGAAATTGGTTTACAGTTTTCTGAAGGACAAGGAACCGTCCCTTCTCTGTAGTTAATGTGTAGTTCATGGGCTGCCAACCGTTTACGTATGGTAAAGTAGCAAAATAAAGTGATTAGGCTGCCAGCCTCATTTTATTTATATTATTAAATATCTTCTTTATAAATGATTATTTTAAGACTGTATTCAGGCAGCAGCTGATTGGATGTGCTATTTGTCACTTTCAAAAAAAAGGCTTGCTGTAGGGGGCTGTTGTGAAAGGGTAGTAAAGAGCGCCCGGCAGATAAACCCTTTAGCAGCTTGTTCAGCCCTTTTTGGGGGTATAATTTCTTTCATGTAATTAGCAAGAGTCCATGAGCTAGTGACGTATGGGATATACATTCCTACCAGGAGGGGCAAAGTTTCCCAAACCTCAAAATGCCTATAAATACACCCCTCACCACACCCACAAATCAGTTTTACAAACTTTGCCTCCTATGGAGGTGGTGAAGTAAGTTTGTGCTAAATTCTACGTTGATATGCGCTCCGCAGCAAGTTGGAGCCCGGTTTTCCTCTCAGCGTGCAGTGAATGTCAGAGGGATGTGAGGAGAGTATTGCCTATTTGAATGCAATGATCTCCTTCTACGGGGTCTATTTCATAGGTTCTCTGTTATCGGTCGTAGAGATTCATCTCTTACCTCCCTTTTCAGATCGACGATATACTCTTATATATATATATATTCCATTACCTCTGCTGATTTTCGTTTCAGTACTGGTTTGGCTTTCTACAACATGTAGACGAGTGTCCTGGGGTAAGTAAGTCTTATTTTCTGTGGCACTCTAAGCTATGGTTGGGCGCTTTTTTATAAAGTTCTAAATATATGTATTCAAACATTTATTTGCCTTGACTCAGGATGTTCAACATTCCTTCTTTTCAGACAGTCAGTTTCATATTTGGGATAATGCATTTGAATCAATCATTTTTTCTTACCTTAAAAAATTTGACTTTTTCCCTGTGGGCTGTTAGGCTCGCGGGGGCTGAAAATGCTTCATTTTATTGCGTCATTCTTGGCGCAGACTTTTTTTGGCGCAAAAAATATTTTCTGTTTCCGGCGTCATACGTTTCGCCGGAAGTTGCGTAATTTTTTTACGTTCTTTTGTGCCAAAAATGTCGGCGTTCCGGATGTGGCGTCATTTTTGGCGCCAAAAGCATTTAGGCGCCAAATAATGTGGGCGTCTTATTTGGCGCTAAAAAAATATGGGCGTCGCTTTTGTCTCCACATTATTTGTCTCATTTTTCATTGCTTCTGGTTGCTAGAAGCTTGTTCTTTGGCATTTTTTCCCATTCCTGAAACTGTCATTTAAGGAATTTGATCAATTTTGCTTTATATGTTGTTTTTTCTCTTACATATTGCAAGATGTCTCATGTTGCATCTGAGTCAGAAGATACTTCAGGAAAATCGCTGTCTGGTGCTGGAACTACCAAAGCTAAGTGTATCTGCTGTAAACTTTTGGTAGCTGTTCCTCCAGCTGTTGTTTGTATTAAATGTCATGACAAACTTGTTAATGCAGAAAATATTTCCATTAGTAAAATACCATTACCTGTTGCAGTTCCATCAACATCTAATGTTCAGAGTGTTCCTGATAACATAAGAGATTTTGTTTCTGAATCCATTAAGAAGGCTATGTCTGTTATTCCTCCTTCTAGTAAACATAAAAAGTCTTTTAAAACTTCTCTTTATCCAGATGAATTTTTAAATGAACATCATCATTCTGATTCTAATGATTCTTCTGGTTCAGAGGATTCTGTTTCAGAGGTTGATGCTGATAAATCTTCATTTTTATTTAAAATGGAATTTATTCATTCTTTACTTAAAGAAGTCCTAATTGCATTAGAAATTGAGGATTCTGGTCCTCTTGATACTAAATCTAAACGTTTAGACAAGGTCTTTAAATCTCCTGTAGTTATTCCAGAAGTTTTTCCTGTTCCTGGTGCTATTTCTGAAGTAATTTCCAGGGAATGGAATAATTTGGGTAATTCATTTACTCCTTCTAAACGTTTTAAGCAATTATATCCTGTGCCATCTGACAGATTAGAGTTTTGGGACAAAATCCCTAAAGTTGATGGGGCTATCTCTACCCTTGCTAAACGTTCTACTATTCCTACGGCAGATGGTACTTCCTTTAAGGATCCTTTAGATAGGAACATTGAATCCTTTCTAAGAAAAGCTTATTTGTGTTCAGGTAATCTTCTTAGACCTGCTATATCTTTGGCGGATGTTGCTGCAGCTTCAACTTTTTGGTTGGAAACTTTAGCGCAACAAGTAACAGATCATGATTCTCATAACATTATTATTCTTCTTCAACATGCTAATAATTTTATCTGTGATGCCATTTTTGATATTATCAGAGTTGATGTCAGGTTTATGTCTCTAGCTATTTTAGCTAGAAGAGCTTTATGGCTTAAAACCTGGAATGCTGATATGTCTTCTAAATCGACTCTTTCCCTTTCTTTCCAGGGTAATAAATTATTTGGTTCTCAGTTGGATTCTATTATCTCAACTGTTACTGGTGGGAAAGGAACTTTTTTACCACAGGATAAAAAATCTAAGGGTAAAAACAGGGCTAATAATCGTTTTCGTTCCTTTCGTTTCAACAAAGAACAAAAGCCTGATCCTTCATCCTCAGGAGCAGTTTTAGTTTGGAAACCATCTCCAGTCTGGAATAAATCCAAGCCTTCTAGAAAAGCAAAGCCAGCTTCTAAGTCCACATGAAGGTGCGGCCCTCATTCCAGCTCAGCTGGTAGGGGGCAGATTACGTTTTTTCAAAGAAATTTGTGTCAATTCTGTTCACAATCTTTGGATTCAGAACATTATTTCAGAAGGGTACAGAATTGGTTTCAAGATAAGACCTCCTGCAAAGAGATTTTTTCTTTCCCAGTAAACCCAGCGAAAGCTCAAGCATTTCTGAAATGTGTTTCAGATCTAGAGTTGGCTGGAGTAATTATGCCAGTTCCAGTTCTGGAACAGGGGCTGGGGTTTTATTCGAATCTCTTCATTGTACCAAAGAAGTAGAATTCCTTCAGACCAGTTCTGGATCTAAAAATATTGAATCGTTATGTAAGGATACCAACATTCAAAATGGTAACTGTAAGGACTATCTTGCCTTTTGTTCAGCAAGGGCATTATATGTCTACAATAGATTTACAGGATGCATATCTGCATATTCCGATTCATCCAGCTCACTATCAGTTTCTGAGATTCTCTTTCCTGGACAAGCATTACCAGTTTGTGGCTCTGCCGTTCGGCCTAGCAACAGCTCCAAGAATTTTTACAAAGGTTCTCGGTGCCCTTCTGTCTGTAATCAGAGAACAGGATATTGTGGTATTTCCTTATTTGGACGATATCTTGGTACTTGCTCAGTCTTCGCATTTAGCAGAATTTCATACGAATCGACTTTTGTTGTTTCTTCAAGATCATGGTTGGAGGATCAATTCACTAAAAAGTTCATTGATTCCTTAGACGAGGGTAACCTTTTTGGGTTTCCAGATAGATTCAGTGTCCATGACTCTGTCTTTGACAGACAAGAGACGTCTAAAATTGATTTCAGCTTGTCGAAACCTTCGGTCACAATCATTCCCTTCAGTAGCCTTATGCATGGAAATTCTAGGTCTTATGACTGCTGCATCGGACGCGACCCCCTTTGCTCGTTTTCACATGCGACCTCTTCAGCTCTGTATGCTGAGCCAATGGTGCAGGGATTACACAAAGATATCTCAATTAATATCTTTAAAACCGATTGTACGACACTCTCTGACGTGGTGGACAGATCACCATCGTTTAGTTCAGGGGGCTTCTTTTGTTCTTCCGACCTGGACTGTAATTTCAACAGATGCAAGTCTTACAGGTTGGGGAGCTGTGTGGGGGTCTCTGACGGCACAAGGGGTTTGGGAATCTCAGGAGGTGAGATTACCGATCAATATTTTGGAACTCCATGCAATTTTCAGAGCTCTTCAGTCTTGGCCTCTTCTGAAGAGAGAATCGTTCATTTGTTTTCAGACAGACAATGTCACAACTGTGGCATACATCATTCATCAAGGAGGGACTCACAGTCCTCTGGCTATGAAAGAAGTATCTCAAATTCTGGTTTGGGCGGAATCTAGCTCCTGTCTAATCTCTGCGGTTCATATCCCAGGTATAGACAATTGGGAAGCGGATTATCTCAGTCGCCAAACGTTGCATCCGGGCGAATGGTCTCTTCACCCAGAGGTATTTCTTCAGATTGTTCAAATGTGGGAACTTCCAGAAATAGATCTGATGGCTTCTCATCTAAACAAGAAACTTCCCAGGTATCTGTCCAGATCCCGGGATCCTCAGGCGGAGGCAGTGGATGCATTATCACTTCCTTGGAAGTATCATCCTGCCTATATCTTTCCGCCTCTAGTTCTTCTTCCAAGAGTAATCTCCAAGATTCTGAAGGAATGCTCGTTTGTTCTGCTGGTAGCTCCAGCATGGCCTCACAGGTTTTGGTATGCGGATCTTGTCCGGATGGCCTCTTGCCAACCGTGGACTCTTCCGTTAAGACCAGACCTTCTGTCGCAAGGTCCTTTTTTCCATCAGGATCTCAAATGCTTAAATTTAAAGGTATGGAGATTGAACGCTTGATTCTTGGTCAAAGAGGTTTCTCTGACTCTGTGATTAATACTATGTTACAGGCTCGTAAATCTGTATCTAGAGAGATATATTATAGAGTCTGGAAGACTTATATTTCTTGGTGTCTTTCTCATCATTTTTCCTGGCATTCTTTTAGAATTCCGAGAATTTTACAGTTTCTTCAGGATGGTTTAGATAAAGGTTTGTCCGCAAGTTCCTTGAAAGGTCAAATCTCTGCTCTTTCTGTTCTTTTTCACAGAAAGATTGCTAATCTTCCTGATATTCATTGTTTTGTACAAGCCTTGGTTCGTATAAAACCTGTCATTAAGTCAATTTCTCCTCCTTGGAGTTTGAATTTGGTTCTGGGGGCTCTTCAAGCTCCTCCGTTTGAACCTATGCATTCATTGGACATTAAATTACTTTCTTGGAAAGTTTTGTTCCTTTTGGCCATCTCTTCTGCCAGAAGAGTCTCTGAATTGTCTGCTCTTTCTTGTGAGTCTCCTTTTCTGATTTTTCATCAGGATAAGGCGGTGTTGCGAACTTCTTTTGAATTTTTACCTAAGGTTGTGAATTCCAACAACATTAGTAGAGAAATTGTGGTTCCTTCATTATGCCCTAATCCTAAGAATTCTAAGGAGAAATCATTGCATTCTTTGGATGTTGTTAGAGCTTTGAAATATTATGTTGAAGCTACTAAGACTTTCCGAAAGACTTCTAGTTTATTTGTCATCTTTTCCGGTTCTAGAAAAGGCCAGAAAGCTTCTGCCATTTCTTTGGCATCTTGGTTGAAATCTTTGATTCATCATGCTTATGTTGAGTCGGGCAAAACTCTGCCTCAAAGGATCACAGCTCATTCTACTAGGTCAGTCTCTACTTCCTGGGCATTTAAGAATGAAGCTTCGGTTGATCAGATTTGCAAAGCTGCAACTTGGTCTTCTTTGCATACTTTTACTAAATTCTACCATTTTGATGTGTTTTCTTCTTCTGAAGCTGTTTTTGGTAGAAAAGTACTTCAGGCAGCTGTTTCAGTTTGAATCTTCTGCTTATATTTTTAAAATTATACTTTATTTTGGGTGTGGATTATTTTCAGCGGAATTGGCTGTCTTTATTTTATCCCTCCCTCTCTAGTGACTCTTGCGTGGAAGATCCACATCTTGGGTAGTCATTATCCCATACGTCACTAGCTCATGGACTCTTGCTAATTACATGAAAGAAAACATAATTTATGTAAGAACTTACCTGATAAATTCATTTCTTTCATATTAGCAAGAGTCCATGAGGCCCGCCCTTTTTTGTGGTGGTTATGATTTTTTTGTATAAAGCACAATTATTCCAATTCCTTATTTTTTATGCTTTCGCACTTTTTCTTATCACCCCACTTCTTGGCTATTCGTTAAACTGATTTGTGGGTGTGGTGAGGGGTGTATTTATAGGCATTTTGAGGTTTGGGAAACTTTGCCCCTCCTGGTAGGATTGTATATCCATACGTCACTAGCTCATGGACTCTTGCTAATATGAAAGAAATTAATTTATCAAGTAAGTTCTTACATAAATTATGTTTTTCTGCAGTGATTTTAAAGCAATTAATTTAACATTAGTCAGCCTTTAAATAATCATAAATATTTATAGTAATAATAAACTTTAGATAAGACTTGCCCTGCAGCCCCTTAGTCAGCCCCATACCCACATCTGGCCTCAGACCCTTGGCTCAGCACCATACCCACTTCAGGTCTCTGGCCCTGCAGCCCCTGAGTCAGCTTTATACTCGCATCAGGCCACCGAAACCTGGCTCAGCCCCATTCCCACTTCAGGTCTCTGGCCCTGCAGCCCCTGAATCAGCCTTATACTCACATTAGGCCTCCGACCACTGGCCCTGCAGCCCCATACCTACATTAGGCTTCCGACCACTGGCCCTGCAGCCCCATACCCACATTAGGTCTCCAACCCCTGGCCCTGCAGCCCCATACCCACATTAGGTCTCCGACCCCTGGCCCTGCAGCCCCATACCCACATTAGGTCTCCCACCCCTGGCCCTGCAGCCCCATACCCACATTAGGTCTCCGACCCCTGGCCCTGCAGCCCCATACCCACATTAGGTCTCCGACCCCTGGCCCTGCAGCCCCATACCCACATTAGGTCTCCGACCCCTGGCCCTGCAGCCCCATACCCACATTAGGTCTCCGACCCCTGGCCCTGCAGCCCCATACCCACATTAGGTCTCCGACCCCTGGCCCTGCAGCCCCATACCCACATTAGGTCTCCGACCCCTGGCCCTGCAGCCCCATACCCACATTAGGTCTCCGACCCCTGGCCCTGCAGCCCCATACCCACATTAGGTCTCCGACCCCTGGCCCTGCAGCCCCATACCCACATTAGGTCTCCGACCCCTGGCCCTGCAGCCCCATACCCACATTAGGTCTCCGACCCCTGGCCCTGCAGCCCCATACCCACATTAGGTCTCCGACCCCTGGCCCTGCAGCCCCATACCCACATTAGGTCTCCGACCCCTGGCCCTGCAGCCCCATACCCACATTAGGTCTCCGACCCCTGGCCCTGCAGCCCCATACCCACATTAGGTCTCCGACCCCTGGCCCTGCAGCCCCATACCCACATTAGGTCTCCGACCCCTGGCCCTGCAGCCCCATACCCACATTAGGTCTCTGACCCCTGGCACTGCTGCCCCTTGGTCAGCCCCATCCCCACATCAGGTCTCAGACCCCTGGCACTGCTGCCCCTTGGTCAGCCTTATACCCACATCAGGTCTCAGACCCCTGGCACTGCTGCCCCTTGGTCAGCCCTATACCCACATCAGGTCTCAGACCCCTGGCACTGCTGCCCCTTGGTCAGCCCCATCCCCACATCAGACCTCAGACCCCTGGCACTGCTGCCCCTTGGTCAGCCCCATCCCCACATCAGGCCTCAGACCCCTGGCACTGCTGCTCCTTGGTCAGCCCTATACCCACATCAGGCCTCAGACCCCTGACACTGCTGCCCCTTGGTCAGCCCCATACCCACATCAGGCCTCAGACCCCTGGCACTGCAGCCCCTTGGTCAGCCCCATACCCACATCAGGCCTCAGACCCCTGGCACTGCGGCCCCTTGGTCAGCCCCATACCCACATCAGGCCTCAGACCCCTGGCACTGCGGCCCCTTGGTCAGCCCCATACCCACATCAGGCCTCAGACCCGGGCACTGCTGCCCCTTGGTCAGCCCTATACCCACATCAGGCCTCAGACCCCTGGCACTGCTGCCCCTTGGTCAGCCCCATACCCACATCAGGCCTCAGACCCCTGGCACTGCGGCCCCTTGGTCAGCCCCATACCCACATCAGGCCTCAGACCCCTGGCACTGCGGCCCCTTGGTTAGCCCCATACCCACATCAGGCCTTAGACCCTGGCACTGCTGTCCCTTGGTCAGCCCCATCCCCATATCAGGTCTCAGACCCTGGCACTGCTGCCCCTTGGTCAGCCCTATACCAACATCAGGTCTCAGACCCTGGCACTGCTGTCCCTTGGTCAGCCCTATACCAACATCAGGTCTCAGACCCTGGCACTGCTGTCCCTTGGTCAGCCCTATACCAACATCGGGTCTCAGACCCTGGCACTGCTGTCCCTTGGTCAGCCCTATACCAACATCAGGTCTCAGACCCTGGCACTGCTGTCCCTTGGTCAGCCCTATACCAACATCAGGTCTCAGACCCTGGCACTGCTGCCCCTTGGTCAGCCCTATACCAACATCAGGTCTCAGACCCTGGCACTGCTGTCAATTGGTCAGCCCTATACCAACATCAGGTCTCAGACCCTGGCACTGCTGTCAATTGGTCAGCCCTATACCAACATCAGGTCTCAGACCCTGGCACTGCTGCCCCTTGGTCAGCCCTATACCAACATCAGGTCTCAGACCCTGGCACTGCTGTCAATTGGTCAGCCCTATACCAACATCAGGTCTCAGACCCTGGCACTGCTGTCAATTGGTCAGCCCTATACCAACATCAGGTCTCAGACCCTGGCACTGCTGCCCCTTGGTCAGCCCTATACCCACATCAGGTCTCAGACCCTGGCACTGCTGCCCCTTGGTCAGCCCTATACCCACATCAGGTCTCAGACCCTGGCACTGCTGTCCTTTGGTCAGCCCTATACCCACATCAGGTCTCAGACCCTGGCACTGCTGTCCTTTGGTCAGCCCTATACCAACATCAGGTCTCAGCTCTCAGACCCCTGGCCCTGAAAAATTACAGTTTTACAAAAACTGCAGTTCATTTTAAAATACTCTTAGATGCAACAATGAAAAACGACTTAAACGTGCCTTTTCACTAAACTTGTGAGTGTCTTACAGATTGTATTCAAGCAAGTGTAGCCTTTTATATTTACTGGTTAAACGTTCAAGGCTTTATTTCAGATGCTGTAGTGCTGGATCAGTGCAACCCATTGCAATAAACATTACAAAAAATATTATTTTCTAATTTTAGCTTAGTATTGGCTTCAGTTTTAGCCGGGTGGTCATTAAAGCCAGCCGGGTGGTGTGCCCATTAAACAGGACCTGGGGAGAACTTCATATAGCAGCAGATATGTACAAGTAAGATTGTTGTCGGTCCTTCAGAACTGATAACTCACCCAGCTATTTTATGTCTGAATAGGATGAAGGTCATTAAAAAAACTAAACGTAAAGAAACATTGTTGTGCAGTGCAGGAGGCTGCAGCTTGCCAGTGAGTTTGAGCCTTTTGCACTTGTCTTAATCCCTCTAGCAGTACGGCGGCCAAATTCAGCAGTATTTGAAGTGACAAGTGCATATTTGTTCTAGGCAGCTGGAAATGTCTGAAGCAATACCGTACATGCTACAAAGTCATTTAAAGACCACTGAGCAAGAGATGCAACTACCCATGTGACAGCTCAAAAATAATCTGTAATTAATGTGCAGTGTAGTAACTGTGTGATGCAACAGAAACCTCATTACACCTTCACTGTGTGTTCCTTTATTATAGTAATCAGATGTATTAAAGACAAAATAATGGGATGTTTATGCACTTATACAGACCTCTTATAAGCACATACACACAGACCCTTACACAGTGATGTTCTCTTGGGAGGGCAGGAATATGCCAGGAACATACATGATGGGCAAACACCTAACCTCAGTCATATAGGTGGGGTCCTACTGTGTGTTGCAGATGTGTTGTGTAGATTTGTACTGAAATGCTTCATTGTACCATCACACAACCGCCTGCCTCTCTCATGTGCTCCCCACTTGTAGTGTTTTTTATTGTGTCCTGCTAAATCGGATCTTTAATGATTTACACTGGGCTGAATGAGGAGACTTACAGTTTATCTGCGAGAGATAAAAACGCGCTGATCTGTTATGTGAGACAGAAGTTTCTGTTCTTTACAAGCAGAACATGTTTATAAACATCCTGTGTTGTTTGTGTGACATAACAGCAGATGCGATCACAGTGTGAGTGCTGACACATTCCCAATCACTGTATCAGGAAGCAGATACCCAGCATACACTGCTTGTTACCTATGGGGACATTAAACACAAATATTTTACTCCATAAAAGGTCATTTAAAACCATTTAAACAGATTTTTTTTATCTATCAGGGAGTGAGTGCGTACTGATCATCCCTAGGGGACAGATTGCTCACAGGTTGTAGGACACCTCACGCTATAACAGTTGTCTTTGTGGTTAGTGACTGTGCTGCAGAACAACAAACAAGAATCTCTGATTTAAAAGGGACTAGATTTCTTTAGTAATCATTATTGCACATTATTATTTCTCTAGCAATATGTGCATGAACATAGAGATAAAGATGATGTAGGGAAATTAAAAGGATGTGTTGGAGCTTTGTACTTTTGTTTGCACATTGGTTAAACATAGTTAACACTGGGAGCTAGCTGGGCACATTTGGTTATCCAAAAAGTGCTGATGTAGACGAGGTGTCTGCTCGTACTCTCACCATCTCTATATGATACGATATACAGTCTACAGCACAGACGATTAAATAACATTCCTCTTTACTATTGATCCACAGACATCACACTGTATGAATCGTTTTTGAGACAAGCTTTTACATAATTCTTATACCTGATTAAGAACTTGTCTCAAAATATTGCATAAAGTGTTTTTATTGAAATGTTTGTATAACAATTAACACTGTAATTAGCACTTTCTCCAAGAACACAGCTTTGGCCTCTCCTAGCACAGCAGCTGCCCCTGAAAGTTTTTTAGACGGTAGTGGTTGCGGTGACACTGCTGACCCCTTTATCTAACTTGTACATGGTGGTCTGGCAGAAGCTCACAGCAGGGGCTGAGTGCCCATTACAGGATGGGGGAGCCAGGACCATGTGAACCGTACAAAGGATTTTATACAACGGCTTCACTTTATGGTACAGGAGGAGGATTAAGAAGTGTATTTCTGCTGCTGAAAGTGAAACATATTATTAATTCTTGCACCATAAAAATCTAATTAAAACCCACACGTTAGCCCATATCTTGTGTAACTTGACTGACAAACCCCATGATTTAGCAGACCAAACGCAGCAGCTTCTGTGCTGTTCTAGCCTAGCCCACCTTAAACCCATTGTTAGGCGCTTTTGGCTCAGCTGTAAAGCTGGCATGGCTGATCTAACGAGCTGCAGAGCGGCAGGACCATGTGTGTGTAATCAGATCCATATATAAGGACTCGGTGCCAATCTGTGGGGGGGATACAGCTCACTGTTTTGGGATTGCTGAATCTTTTATAAGGCCACTAAAAGAGCCTGGCAAACAAAAAGTTGAGTGTTGTTGATCATCTGGTTTGTTTAGCTCGCACATTTAGCCTCAGGACATGCTTATTTCCTCTCTCGTGCGCACACTCCGCAGAGCTTAAACATTGTTCTGAGTTCTCCACCCATCATCAGCTTTCCTGTTGACACAAATCTCAGAGCCGCTCTCATTGTTCTACGGTTTTCTTTGTTATTTCTTATGCCAGGTGTCTGTGGGTTTGGATTGTGGAAAGTTATTTTGTAACCCTGAGTATCTAGACAGTTTAAATATGTGTTTGTATATGCGAAAGTAAATGTAATTATGTGCATTTTATACACACAGGGCTGGAAATCTCCACTTGTCCCAGACTAGTAAGAAATCAGTCATTTAGTAACTTTTTCTAATTAGCCTGAATAGTAAGCAAATATATTTTTCTACTGCTGAATATATATAATAGCTTGCAAAAAGAGAGCCAGCCTCAGACAGGAGCATGCAATGTTTCTGAAAGAATTAATAACATAATGTTATAAATGGTGACGGTGTAAGGAGCTTACAACATATTGCACAGCACTAGGCAGAGGGTACAGAAAATAAAGACAAGTCAGGAAAGTCAGAGAGAGGATCAGGGTTTACTGCTGTGTAAGGAGCTTACAACATATTGCACAGTGCTAGACAGAGGGTACAGAAAATAAAGACAAGTCAGGAAAGTCAGAGAGAGGATCAGGGTTTACTGCTGTGTAAGGAGCTTACAACATATTGCACAGTGCTAGACAGAGGGTACAGAAAATAAAGACAAGACAGGAAAGTCAGATAAAGAGAGGATCAAGATTTCTGCTGTTTAAGGAGCTTACAACATATTGCACAGTGCTAGACAGAGGGTAAAGAAAATAGACAAGTCAGGGAAAGTCAGATAAAGAGAGGAGGATCAGGGTTTCTGCTCTACAAGGAGCTTACTACATGTTGCACAGCACTAGGCAGAGGGTACAGAAAATAAAGACAAGTCAGGGAAAGTCAGATAAAGAGAGGAGGATCAGGGTTTCTGCTTTGTAAGGAGCTTACAACATATTTCACAGTGCTAGACAGAGGGTAAAGAAAATAAAGACAAGTCAGGGAAAGTCAGATAAAGAGAGGATCAGGGTTTACTGCTGTATAAGGAGCTTACTACATGTTGCACAGCACTAGGCAGAGGGTACAGAAAATAAAGACAAGTCAGGAAAGTCAGAGAGAGGATCAGGCGTTCTACTGTGTAAGGAGCTTACAACATATTGCACAGTGCTAGACAGAGGGTACAGAAAATAAAGACAAGTCAGGGAAAGTCAGATAAAGAGAGGATCAGGGTTTACTGCTGTGTAAGGAGCTTACAACATATTGCACAGTGCTAGACAGAGGGTAAAGAAAATAAACAAGTCAGGGAAAGTCAGATAAAGAGAGGAGGATCAGGGTTTCTGCTCTACAAGGAGCTTACTACATGTTGCACAGCACTAGACAGAGGGTACAGAAAATAAAGACAAGTCAGGGAAAGTCAGATAAAGAGAGGATCAGGGTTTACTGCTGTATAAGGAGCTTACTACATATTGCACAGTACTAGGCAGAGGGTACAGAAAATAAAGACAAGTCAAGGAAAGTCGGATAAAGAGAGGAGGATCAGGGTTTCTGCTTTGTAAGAAGCTTACAACATATTGCACAGTGCTAGACAGAGGGTAAAGACAAGACAAGGAAGGTCAGGCAGAGTGTAGACCCTGATCCTTCTAACTCTGGTTGACTTTTCTGTCTTGTGCTGTCAGGGTCATTGGTCTGTAGGAAGCTTACAACATATCATAAATGGCTGCAGAGACACCAGGTAATCTGGCAGCAGCGTATGGAGCGACTTGTATTAACTGCTCTGTCTTTATGGCATAACTAATGTATTAATATATAATTGTTTACCAGTGAAACTGGATCATTCACCACTCTGGGGTTTATTATTTACTTGTTATCTAGCTATTCATAAGTCACCATTTGCTGTGCTCTATTAGGGAACATTTTATTGTGCTGTAATTAAATTGTCCTGTTTGTTTAGATCCCATTCTGTTCCATCAGAATTCCCATGCAAATAACTTAAACAGCTTTTTATTGAGGTTTCTATATCTACATACATAGCTGTGTATATAACAAATGTGTTGAATCCGTGTATGTTAATATGGTAAGCAGAAATCTATTTGCATAGATCTCTGGTACTTCCTGGACATGCTGCGGTCTATATTCTTGCTTGATCTGTGACCCTTAGCACAGTTGAGTCGAGTGGTATAGTGACATACAAGCTTTATGTCTGCACTTATCCTTAAATGCAGCAAATTATATTTGCTAAAATTCTGTTTAATTTGGTTATGTGAATAAGATTATGAGTTATCAAAATATTTTAAACACAAAACCATTTCTTAAGTACTTTGCCTCAGATGCACAAATCTCATTAGTTTGGGTCTGGTGATCTTTACAGCTTTTGGCTGTAGTCAGCAGATCTATAAGATGGTGAGGAACCTGCAGCCTACAGCAGGGAGCATCTCATTTGGTGTTTAGCGTTCCTTAAGGCAGTGAATACTAATGTAGAAATAAGTGGTGTCCATTGCTATATTTGAGGGCTACTCTCAGAACTGGAGAGATCTTTCATGTCAGTTGACAAGTTCTCATCAAAAGGACATGATAGTAAAAATTGGAATGTGCATGAGTGAGTTTTAAATAGAAGCATTTTTGCAAGAAAATTGTGTTGGCATAAATACTTATCAAAGTTATTATTCTTTAGTGGCATATTTACATATGTTTCTTGTACACACTGCATCCACATTTAAATACAGTATCTTCTCAGGGAGCCGGTGGTAGTTTGTATGACAAGGTGCTGTGTTTGACTGTGAATGTACTGGGTATTAATGATCTAGAGGTAAGTTCAATTTATTTGCTTCTGATGTCAAGTTGTTTAAATAAAACATAATTTTCTCTTGTAAGATGTATCGAGTCTACGGATTCATCCATACTTGTGGGATATTCTTCTTCCTTACAGGAAGTGGCAAAGAGAGCACCCACAGCAGAGCTGTCTATATAGCTCCTCCCCTAGCTCCATCCCCCAGTCATTCTCTTTGCCTACTCTAAAGTACTAGGAAGGGTAAAGTGAGTGTGGAGAAAAAATTTTTTAGTTTTTATTTTCTCAAGCAAAAGTTTATTTTAAATGGTACCGGTGTGTACTATTTACTCTCTGGCAGAAAAGGGATGAAGATTTCTGCAAGGAGGATGATGATCTTAGCACTTTGTAACTAAGATCCACTGATGTTCTCACAAGGGCTGAAGAGTACAGGAAAACTTCAGTTGGGGGAACGGTTTGCAGGCTAAACTGCATTGAGGTATGTTCAGTCTAGTTTTTTTCTAGACAGACTGTGTTATTTCTAGAAAAGGCTGGCAATATCTCCATGAGGGAAGGGTAAGCTGTATTCAGACACTTAGTAGGAATCCCAGCTTGCAGAAAGGGCTCATTAGTTACTGGTGACACTGATAGGAAAAAACGTTTTTGTTTTATTGCAAATATAACGTTTTTTGAGGGACTTTAAGGGGTCATTGTGGCTTGTTTAAGGGTTATTAACCCACATGGCTAGTTTAAGAAACACTCTTTTGTGTTTCTTTTAGGCCCCATAACATCGAGTGAGGTGGGCGGGGCCTATTTTCGCGCCTCAGTTGCACAGTTTCTTTTCCTCAGAGACATCAAGCTGCTTCTCCAGAGGTTCATACTGTGTGTTGAAAGCTGTAAAGAGGTTTATTTCTCCACAAATCGTTCCTAAAAGGGCAGGTAGCCGCCACAGCAGAGCTGTGGCAAGGTGCTGAACGTTTTTTACCGGTTTTGTCAATCCGGTTTTTACATTAAGGGGTTAATTGTTTATTTGCATAGTTGTGCAAAGTTACTAAGGCTTTATGATGCTACTGTAAAAATTTAGTTGAGTTTACTGATTTTTTACACTGTTTTGCAGAGTTTGTGCATTTTTTTTCTCTTAAAGGCACAATACCGTTTTTTTCTAAGTGTTATTTGCTTTGATTAAAGTGTTTTCCATGCTTGCTTGTTACATTACTAGCCTGTTTAACATGTCTGACACCAAGAAAAATCCTTGTTCAATGTGTTTAGAAGCCATTGCGGAACCCCCTCTTAGAATGTGTCCCAATTGCACTGATATGTCTATAAATTATAAAGAGCATATTTTAGCACTTAAAAATATTTCAATAGATGATTCTCAGACCGAAGGAAATGAGGGTTTAACATCTAGTTCTCCCCAAGTGTCACAACCAATAACGCCCGCACAAGTGAC
Source organism: Bombina bombina (assembly GCF_027579735.1). Lineage (NCBI taxonomy): Eukaryota > Metazoa > Chordata > Amphibia > Anura > Bombinatoridae > Bombina > Bombina bombina. The sequence continues at coordinate 23,182,495 of NC_069499.1, read as the reverse complement.
GCCTAGTACCTCTAATGCGTCAAATTCATTTACTTTACAAGACATGGCCACAGTTATGAATACAACCCTCACTGAGGTTTTATCCAAACTGCCTGGTTTACAAGGAAAGCGTGACAGCTCTGGGTTAAGAACAAATGCTGAGCCGTCTGACGCTTTAGTAGCTGTATCCGATATACCCTCACAATGTTCTGAAGTCGGGGTAAGGGATTTTTTATCTGAGGGAGAAATTTCTGATTCAGGAAAGATGCTCCCTCAGACAGATTCTGATATGACGGCCTTTAAATTTAAGTTTGAACACCTCCGCTTATTGCTCAGGGAGGTATTAGCGACTCTAGATGATTGTGACCCTATAGTGGCCACAGAGAAATTGTGTAAAATGGACAAATACTTAGAGGTTCCTGTTTACACTGATGTTTTTCCAGTCCCTAAGAGGATTGTGAATATTGTTACTAAGGAGTGGGATAGACCAGGTATTCCGTTCGTTCCCCCTGCTGTTTTTAAGAAAATGTTTCCCATATCTGACACCATGCGGGACTCGTGGCAGACAGTTCCTAAGGTGGAGGGAGCTATTTCTACTCTGGCTAAGCGTACAACTATATCTATCGAAGACAGTTGTGCTTTCAAAGATCCTATGGATAAAAAATGAGAGGGTCTCCTGAAGAAAATTTTTGTTCATCAAGGTTTTCTTCTCCAACCTATTGCGTGCATTGTTCCTGTAACTACTGCAGCTGCTTTCTGGTTTGAGGCTCTAGAAGAGGCTCTTCAAATGGAGACTCTATTATAGGATATTATGGACAGAATTAAGACCCTTAAAGGGACATTATACACTCATTTTTTCTTTGAATAAATGTTTTGTAGATAATCTATTTATATAGCCCATAAGTTTTTTTTTTTTAATTAATGTATAGTTTTGCTTATTTTTAAATAACATTGCTCTGATTTTCAGACTCCTAACCAAGCCCCAAAGTTTTATGTGAATACGCTCGACTACCTACTCCAGCTTGCTCCTGTTTGTGTAAAGGGTCTTTTCATATGCAAAAGAAGGGGGAGGGGGGGGAGTGTCTTATTTCCCACTTGCAGTGGGCTTTCCAGCTACCTTTTCAACAGAGCCAAAGTGACAGCTTATAAGTAAGTTTTTAAACAGTTTTATACTGGATTTTTATATCAGTATCTGTGCATCTTATTCTTTATAGTAGTGCCTATTACATGCAGTTATATGAAAATGAGTGTATACTGTCCCTTTAAGTTGGCTAATTCTTTTATTACAGATGCCGCTTTTCAACTGGCTAAATTTGCGGCAAAGAATTCAGGTTTTGCCATTTTAGCACGCAGGGCTTTATGGCTTAAGTCCTGGTCTGCTGATGTGTCATCAAAATCTAAACTTTTGAACATCCCTTTCAAAGGAAAGACCCTATTCGGGCCTGAACTGAAAGAGATTATTTCAGACATCACTGGAGGGAAAGGCCATGCCCTCCCTCAGGATAGAACAAATAAAATGAGGACCAAACAAAATAATTTTCGTTCATTTCGGAACTTCAAGGGTGGTCGCGCTTCAGCTTCCCCTGCTGCTAAGCAAGTGGGGAATTTTGCCCAATCCAAGTCAGTCTGGAGACCTAACCAGACTTGGAACAAGGGTAAACAGGCCAAGAAGCCTGCAGCTGCCTCTAAGACAGCATGAAGGGGTAGCCCCCGATCCGGGACTGGATCTAGTAGGGGGCAGACTCTCTCTCTTCACTCAGGCTTGGGCAAGAGATGTTCACGATTCCTGGGCCTTAGAAATTGTGTCCCAGGGATATCTTCTGGACTTCAAAGATTCTCCCCCAAGGGGGAGATTTCACATTTCTCAATTGTCTGCAAACCAGACAAAGAGAGAGGCGTTCTTACGCTGTGTAGAAGACCTACATACCATGGGAGTAATACACCCAGTTCCAAAAGCGGAACAAGGGCTAGGGTTTTACTCAAACCTGTTTGTGGTTCCCAAAAAAGAGGGAACTTTCAGACCACTCTTGGATCTCATAATTCTAAACAAATTCCTCAGAGTATCATCATTCAAGATGGAGACTATTCGGACTATTCTACCGTTGATCCAGGAGAGTCAATATATGACTACTGTGGACTTAAAGGATGCGTATCTACACATCCCTATTCACAGAGATCAACATCAATTCCTCAGGTTTGCCTTTCTGGACAGGCATTACCAGTTTGTGGCTCTTCCCTTCGGGTTGGCCACGTCTCCCAGAATTTTCACCAAGGTGCTAGGGTCCCTTTTGGCGGTTCTAAGACCGTGGGGCATAGCAGTGGCGCCTTATCTAGACGACATCTTGATTCAGGCGTCGACTTTCCAGCTAGCCCAGTCTCACACGGACATCGTGTTGGTTTTTCTGAGATCTCACGGGTGGAAGGTGAACATAAAAAAAGAGTTCTCTCTTCCCTCTCACAAGAGTTTCCTTCCTAGGGACTCTGATAGACTCGGTAGAAATGTAAATATTTCTGACGGAGGTCAGAAAATCAAAACTCTTAACCACTTGCCGAGCTCTTCATTCCATTCCTCGGCCATCAGTGGCTCAGTGTATGGAGGTAATCGGACTCATGGTAGTGACAATGGACATAGTTCCTTTTGCCCGCCTACACCTCAGACCACTGCAACTATGCATGCTCAAACAGTGGAATGGGGATTATGCAGATTTATCTCCTCAACTGCATCTGGACCAGGAGACCAGAGATTCTCTTCTCTGGTGGTTGTCTCAGGACCACCTGGCTCAGGGAATGTGTTTCTGCAGGCCAGTGTGGCTCATAGTAATGACAGATGCCAGCCTGCTAGGCTGGGGTGCTGTCTGGAACTCCCTGAAAGCACAGGGCTTATGGTCTCGGGAGGAAACTCTACTGAGAGCGATATTCAATGCGCTTCAGGCGTGGCCTCAGCTAGCTGCGGCCAAATTAATCAGATTTCAGTTGGACAACATCACGACTAGCTTATATCAATCATCAAGGAGGAACCATCTGCCATCTCTCAGCAATCCATATCCCAGGGGTAGAGAACTGGGAGGCGGATTTCCTAAGTCGTCAGACTTTTCATCCGGGGGCGGGGGAGCTCCATCCGGAGGTATTTGCCCAGCTAACTCAGCTATGGGGCACACCAGAATTGGATCTGATGGCGTCCCGTCAGAATGCCAAACTTCCTTGTTACGGTTCCAGGTCCCGGGATCCCCAGGCGGTACTGATAGATGCTCTAGCAGTGCCCTGGTCCTTCAATCTGGCCTATGTATTTCCACCATTTCCTCTCCTCCCAAGTCTGTTGCCAGAATCAAGCAGGAGAGAGCTTCGGTGATTCTGATAGCACCTGCGTGGCCACGCAGGACTTGGTAGACATAGTGGACATGTCATCGATTCCACCGTGGACTCTGCCAATGAGGCAGGACCTTCTAATCCAAGGTCCATTCACGCATCCAAATCTAATTTCTCTGCGTCTGACTGCTTGGAGATTTAACGCCTGATTCTATCAAATCGTGGTTTCTCTCAGTCGGTCATTGATACCCTGATTCAAGCTAGAAAGCATGTCACCAGGAAGATCTATCATAAGATTTGGCGCAAATATTTTTATTGGTGTGAATCCAAGGGTTACTCATGGAGTAAGTTTAGGATTCCTAGAATATTGTCCTTTCTCCAAGAAGGATTGGATAAAGGATTATCAGCTAGTTCCTTAAAAGGACAAATATCTGCTTTGTCTATTCTTTTACACAAACGTCTGGCAGATGTCCCAGACGTTCAAACGTTTAGTCAGGCCTGGGTAAGGATCAAGCCTGTATTTAAACCTGTTGCTCCGCCATGGAGCCTAAACTTAGTTCTTAAAGTTCTTCAAGGGGTTCCGTTTGAACCTATGCATTCCATAGATATTAAGCTTCTATCTTGGAAAGTTTTGTTTTTAGTAGCTATCTCTTCGGCTCGAAGAGTTTCTGAGTTATCTGCTTTACAGTGTGATTCACCTTACCTTGTTTTCCATGCAGATAAGGTGGTTTTGCGTACCAAACCTGGGTTTCTTCCTAAGGTTGTTTCTAATAGGAATATCAATCAGGAAATTGTTGTTCCTTCACTGTGTCCTAATCCTTCATCAAAGAAGGAACGTCTGTTGCACAATCTTGATGTGGTTCGTGCTTTAAAGTTCTACTTACAAGCAACTAAAAATTTCCGTCAAACATCTTCATTGCTTGTTGTTTATTCTGGTAAACGGAGAGGTCAAAAGGCTACGGCTACCTCTCTTTCCTTTTGGCTGAAAAGCATCATCCGTTTGGCTTATGAGACTGCTGGCCAGCAGCCTCCTGAAAGAATTACTGCTCATTCTACTAGAGCAGTGGCTTCCACATGGGCTTTTAAAAATGAGGCTTCTTTTGAACGGATTTGTAAGGCGGCGACTTGGTCTTCACTTCATACTTTTTCCAAATTTTACAAATTCGATACTTTTGCTTCTTCGGAGGCTATTTTTGGGAGAAAGGTTCTACAAGCAGTAGTGCCTTCCGTTTAAGGTACCTGTCTTGTCCCTCCCTTCATCCGTGTCCTAAAGCTTTGGTATTGGTATCCCACAAGTATGGATGAATCCGTGGACTCGATACATCTTACAAGAGAAAACATAATTTATGCTTACCTGATAAATTTATTTCTCTTGTGATGTATCGAGTCCACGGCCCGCCCTGTTTATTTAAGACAGGCAGTATATTTTTATTTAAAAAACTTCAGTCACCACTGCACCCTATAGTTTCTCCTTTTTCTTCCTAGCCTTTGGTCGAATGACTGGGGGGGAGGAGCTATATAGACAGCTCTGCTGTGGGTGCTCTCTTTGCCACTTCCTGTAAGGAAGGAGAATATCCCACAAGTATGGATGAATCCGTGGACTCGATACATCACAAGAGAAATACATTTATCAGGTAAGCATAAATTATGTTTTTTTTATGAAGAATGTTGTCCTGCCTCCTGAATCGTCCTTTATCACCAGAGGTGACTTCACTTGCGTATTAACTCTCTTCTGTAAGGGAATGTTCTATGCTTGTACAACCAGTGGTGGCTTCACTTGAGTATTAATTGCTCTTCTGTAAGGGAATGTTCTATGTTCATACAACCAGAGGTGGCTTCACTTGCGTATTATCTCTCTTCTGTAAGGGAATGTTCTATGCTTGTACAACCAGAGGTGGCTTCGTTTGCGTATTATCTCTCTACTGTAAGGGAATGTTCTATGCTTGTACAACCAGAGGTGGCTTCACTTGCGTATTATCTCTCTTCTGTTAGGGAATGTTCTATGCTTGTACAACCAGAGGTGGCTTCACTTGCTTATTATCTATCTTCTGTAAGGGAATGTTCTATGCTTGTACAACCAGAGGTGGCTTCACTTGCATATTAACTCTCTTCTGTAAGGGAATGTTCTATGCTTGTACAACCAGAGGTGGCTTCATTTGCATTTTAACTCTCTTCTGTAAGGGAATGTTCTATGTTCATACAACCAGAGGTGGCTTCACTTGCATAATAACTCTCTTCTGTAAGGGAATGTTCTATGTTCATACAACCAGAGGTGGCTTCACTTGCGTATTAACTCTCTTCTGTAAGGAAATGTTCTATGCTTGTACAACCAGAGGTGGCTTCATTTGCATATTATCTCTCTTCTGTAAGGGAATGTTTTATGCTTGTACAACCAGAGGTGGCTTCACTAGCATATTAACTCTCTTCTGTAAGGGAATGTTCTATGTTCATACAACCAGAGGTGGCTTCACTTGCGTATTAACTCTCTTCTGTAAGGGAATGTTCTATGTTCATACAACCAGAGGTGGCTTCACTTGCGTATTAACTTTCTTCTGTGAGGGAATGTTCTATGCTTGTACAACCAGAGGTGGCTTCACTTGGGTATTTACTCTCTTCTGTAAGGGAATGTTCTATGCTTGTACAACCAGTGGTGGCTTCACTTACGTATTAACTCTCTTCTGTAAGGGAATGTTCTATGCTTGTGCAACCAGAGGTGGCTTCACTTGCGTATTAACTCTCTTTTGTAAGGGAATGTTCTTTGCTTGTACAACCAGAGGTGGCTTCACTTACGTATTAACTCTCTTCTGTAATCAGCGGTGGCTTCACTTGCTTATTAACTCTCTTCTGTAAGAGAATGTTCTATGCTTGTACAACCAGAGGTGGCTTCACTAGCATATTAACTCTCTTCTGTAAGGGAATGTTCTATGTTCATACAACCAGAGGTGGCTTCACTTGCGTATTAACTCTCTTCTGTAAGGGAATGTTCTATGTTCATACAACCAGAGGTGGCTTCACTTGCGTATTAACTTTCTTCTGTGAGGGAATGTTCTATGCTTGTACAACCAGAGGTGGCTTCACTTGGGTATTTACTCTCTTCTGTAAGGGAATGTTCTATGCTTGTACAACCAGTGGTGGCTTCACTTACGTATTAACTCTCTTCTGTAAGGGAATGTTCTATGCTTGTACAACCAGTGGTGGCTTCACTTACGTATTAACTCTCTTCTGCTTGTTGTTTATTCTGGTAAACGAAGAGGTCAAAAGGCTACGGCTACCTCTCTTTCCTTTTGGCTGAAAAGCATCATCCGTTTGGCTTATGAGACTGCTGGCCAGCAGCCTCCTGAAAGAATTACTGCTCATTCTACTAGAGCAGTAATTCTATGCTTGTACAACCAGAGGTGGCTTCACTTGCATATTAACTCTCTTCTGTAAGGGAATGTTCTATGCTTGTACAACCAGAGGTGGCTTCATTTGCATTTTAACTCTCTTCTGTAAGGGAATGTTCTATGTTCATACAACCAGAGGTGGCTTCACTTGCGTATTAACTCTCTTCTGTAAGGGAATGTTCTATGCTTGTACAACCAGAGGTGGCTTCATTTGCATATTATCTCTCTTCTGTAAGGGAATGTTTTATGCTTGTACAACCAGAGGTGGCTTCACTTGCATATTAACTCTCTTCTGTAAGGGAATGTTCTATGTTCATACAACCAGAGGTGGCTTCACTTGCGTATTAACTCTCTTCTGTAAGGGAATGTTCTATGTTCATACAACCAGAGGTGGCTTCACTTGCGTATTAACTCTCTTCTGTAAGGGAATGTTCTATGTTCATACAACCAGAGGTGGCTTCACTTGCGTATTAACTTTCTTCTGTGAGGGAATGTTCTATGCTTGTACAACCAGAGGTGGCTTCACTTGGGTATTTACTCTCTTCTGTAAGGGAATGTTCTATGCTTGTACAACCAGTGGTGGCTTCACTTACGTATTAACTCTCTTCTGTAAGGGAATGTTCTATGCTTGTGCAACCAGAGGTGGCTTCACTTGCGTATTAACTCTCTTTTGTAAGGGAATGTTCTTTGCTTGTACAACCAGAGGTGGCTTCACTTACGTATTAACTCTCTTCTGTAATCAGCGGTGGCTTCACTTGCGTATTAACTCTCTTCTGTAAGAGAATGTTCTATGCTTGTACAACCAGAGGTGGCTTCACTAGCATATTAACTCTCTTCTGTGAGGGGAATGTTCTATGTTCATACAACCAGAGGTGGCTTCACTTGCATATTAACTCTCTTCTGTAAGGGAATGTTCTATGTTCATACAACCAGAGGTGGCTTCACTTGCGTATTAACTTTCTTCTGTGAGGGAATGTTCTATGCTTGTACAACCAGTGGTGGCTTCACTTACGTATTAACTCTCTTCTGTAAGGGAATGTTCTATGCTTGTGCAACCAGAGGTGGCTTCACTTGCGTATTAACTCTCTTTTGTAAGGGAATGTTCTTTGCTTGTACAACCAGAGGTGGCTTCACTTACGTATTAACTCTCTTCTGTAATCAGCGGTGGCTTCACTTGCTTATTAACTCTCTTCTGTAAGAGAATGTTCTATGCTTGTACAACCAGAGGTGGCTTCACTAGCATATTAACTCTCTTCTGTAAGGGAATGTTCTATGTTCATACAACCAGAGGTGGCTTCACTTGCGTATTAACTCTCTTCTGTAAGGGAATGTTCTATGTTCATACAACCAGAGGTGGCTTCACTTGCGTATTAACTTTCTTCTGTGAGGGAATGTTCTATGCTTGTACAACCAGAGGTGGCTTCACTTGGGTATTTACTCTCTTCTGTAAGGGAATGTTCTATGCTTGTACAACCAGTGGTGGCTTCACTTACGTATTAACTCTCTTCTGTAAGGGAATGTTCTATGCTTGTACAACCAGTGGTGGCTTCACTTACGTATTAACTCTCTTCTGCTTGTTGTTTATTCTGGTAAACGGAGAGGTCAAAAGGCTACGGCTACCTCTCTTTCCTTTTGGCTGAAAAGCATCATCCGTTTGGCTTATGAGACTGCTGGCCAGCAGCCTCCTGAAAGAATTACTGCTCATTCTACTAGAGCAGTAATTCTATGCTTGTACAACCAGAGGTGGCTTCACTTGCATATTAACTCTCTTCTGTAAGGGAATGTTCTATGCTTGTACAACCAGAGGTGGCTTCATTTGCATTTTAACTCTCTTCTGTAAGGGAATGTTCTATGTTCATACAACCAGAGGTGGCTTCACTTGCGTATTATCTCTCTTCTGTAAGGGAATGTTCTATGTTCATACAACCAGAGGTGGCTTCACTTGCATAATAACTCTCTTCTGTAAGGGAATGTTCTATGTTCATACAACCAGAGGTGGCTTCACTTGCGTATTAACTCTCTTCTGTAAGGGAATGTTCTATGCTTGTACAACCAGAGGTGGCTTCATTTGCATATTATCTCTCTTCTGTAAGGGAATGTTTTATGCTTGTACAACCAGAGGTGGCTTCACTTGCGTATTAACTCTCTTTTGTAAGGGAATGTTCTTTGCTTGTACAACCAGAGGTGGCTTCACTTACGTATTAACTCTCTTCTGTAATCAGCGGTGGCTTCACTTGCTTATTAACTCTCTTCTGTAAGAGAATGTTCTATGTTCATACAACCAGAGGTGGCTTCACTTGCGTATTAACTCTCTTCTGTAAGGGAATGTTCTATGTTCATACAACCAGAGGTGGCTTCACTTGCGTATTAACTTTCTTCTGTGAGGGAATGTTCTATGCTTGTACAACCAGAGGTGGCTTCACTTGGGTATTTACTCTCTTCTGTAAGGGAATGTTTTATGCTTGTACAACCAGTGGTGGCTTCACTTACGTATTAACTCTCTTCTGTAAGGGAATGTTCTATGCTTGTACAACCAGAGGTGGCTTCACTTGCGTATTAACTCTCTTTCTTCTGTTAAGTGTGATCAGTCCACGGGTCAGCATTACTTCTGGGATATTACTCCTCCCCAACAGGAAGTGCAAGAGGATTCACCCAGCAGAGCTGCATATAGCTCCTCCCCTCTACGTCACTCCCAGTCATTCTCTTGCACCCAACGACTAGATAGGATGTGTGAGAGGACTATGGTGATTATACTTAGCTTTATATCTTCAATCAAAAGTTTGTTATTTTAAAATAGCACCAGAGTGTGTTATTACCTCTCTGGCAGAGTTTGAAGAAGAATCTACCAGAGTTTTTGCTATGATTTTAGCCGGAGTAGTTAAGATCATATTGCTGTTTCTCGGCCATCTGAGGAGAGGTAAACTTCAGATCAGGGGACAGCGGGCAGATGAATCTGCATAGAGGTATGTAGCAGCTTTTATTTTCTGACAATGGAATTGATGAGAAAATCCTGCCATACCGATATAATGTCATGTATGTATACTTTACACTTCAGTATTCTAGGGAATGGTACTTCACTAGAATTACACTGTAAGAAATACATAAAGCTGTTTAATAACTAGAGATTATTTTTAACATTTTTGCTGGAATGTAAAATCGTTTTCATTTACTGAGGTACTGAGTGAATAAATGTTTGGGCACTATTTTTCCACTTGGCAGTTGCTTAATCTGTTTTCTGACAGTTTCTGTTCTCCCTCACTGCTGTGTGTGAGGGGGAGGGGCCGTTTTTTTTTTTGGCGCTTTTACTACGCATCAAATATTTCAGTCAGCAACTCATTGTATTCCCTGCATGATCCGGTTCATCTCTACAGAGCTCAGGGGTCTTCAAAACTTATTTTGAGGGAGGTAATTTCTCTCAGCAGAGCTGTGAGAATTGTAGTTTGACTGAGATAAAAAACGTTTATTCTGTAATTTGTTTCCTGCTTTCAGAATTTGTTATCTTTGCTAATGGGATTAAACCTTTGCTAAAGTTGTGTTGTTTACAAGGATTGAGGCTATAACTGTTTCAATTTATTAATTTTCAATTGTCATAGATCTTCTGTGCTTCTTAAAGGCACAGTACGTTTTAATATTATTCTAATTGAATTGTATTTCCAAGTTGCAAGTTTATTTGCTAGTGTGTTAAACATGTCTGATTCAGAGGATGATACCTGTGTCATTTGTTGCAATGCCAAAGTGGAGCCCAATAGAAATTTATGTACTAACTGTATTGATGCTACTTTAAATAAAAGTCAATCTGTACAAATTGAACAAATTTCACCAAACAACGAGGGGAGAGTTATGCCGACTAACTCGCCTCACGTGTCAGTACCTACATCTCCCGCTCAGAGGGAGGTGCGTGATATTGTAGCGCCGAGTACATCTGGGCGGCCATTACAAATCACATTACAGGATATGGCTACTGTTATGACTGAGGTTTTGGCTAAATTACCAGAACTAAGAGGTAAGCGTGATCTCTCTGGGGTGAGAACAGAGTGCGCTGATAATATTAGGGCCATGTCAGACACTGCGTCACAGGTGGCAGAACATGAGGACGGAGAACTTCATTCTGTGGGTGACGGTTCTGATCCAAACAGACTGGATTCAGATATTTCAAATTTTAAATTTAAACTGTAAAACCTCTGTATTACTAGGGGAGGTGTTAGCGGCTCTGAATGATTGTAACACAGTTGCAATACCAGAGAAAATGTGTAGGTTGGATAAATATTTTGCGGTACCGACGAGTACTGAGGTTTTTCCTATACCTAAGAGACTTACTGAAATTGTTACTAAGGAGTGGGATAGACCCGGTGTGCCGTTCTCACCCCCTCCGATATTTAGAAAAATGTTTCCAATAGACGCCACCACAAGGGACTTATGGCAAACGGTCCCTAAGGTGGAGGGAGCAGTTTCTACCTTAGCTAAGCGTACCACTATCCCGGTGGAGGATAGCTGTGCTTTTTCAGATCCAATGGATAAAAAGTTAGAGGGTTACCTTAAGAAAATGTTTGTTCAACAAGGTTTTATATTGCAACCCCTTGCATGCATTGCGCCGATCACGGCTGCAGCTGCATTCTGGATTGAGTCTCTGGAAGAGAACATTGGTTCAGCTACTCTGGACGACATTACGGACAGGCTTAGAGTCCTTAAACTAGCTAATTCATTCATTTCGGAGGCCGTAGTACATCTTACTAAACTTACGGCGAAGAATTCAGGATTCGCCATTCAGGCACGCAGGGCGCTGTGGCTAAAATCCTGGTCAGCTGATGTTACTTCTAAGTCTAAATTGCTTAATATACCTTTCAAAGGGCAGACCTTATTCGGGCCCGGGTTGAAAGAGATTATCGTTGACATTACAGGAGGTAAAGGCCATGCCCTGCCTCAGGACAAAGCCAAAGTTAAGGCTAGACAGTCTAATTTTCGTTCCTTTCGTAATTTCAAAGCAGGAGCAGCATCAACTTCCTCTGCACCAAAACAGGAAGGAGCTGTTGCTCGTTACAGACAAGGCTGGAAACCTAACCAGTCCTGGAACAAGGGCAAGCAGGCCAGGAAACCTGCTGCTGCCCCTAAAACAGCATGAATTGAGGGCCCCCGATCCGGGATCGGATCTAGTGGGGGGCAGACTTTCTCTCTTCGCCCAGGCTTGGGCAAGAGATGTCCAGGATCCCTGGGCGCTAGAGATAATATCTCAGGGATACCTTCTGGACTTCAAATACTCTCCTCCAAGAGAGAGATTTCATCTGTCAAGATTGTCAACAATCCAGACAAAGAAAGAGGCGTTTCTACGCTGCGTACAAGAGCTCTTGTTAATGGGAGTAATCCATCCAGTTCCACGATCGGAACAGGGACAGGGGTTTTACTCAAATCTGTTTGTGGTTCCCAAAAAAGAGGGAACTTTCAGACCAATCCTGGACTTAAAGATCCTAAACAAATTCCTAAGAGTTCCATCGTTCAAGATGGAGACTATTCGGACAATTTTACCTATGATCCAAGAGGGTCAGTACATGACCACTGTAGATTTAAAAGATGCTTACCTTCACATACCGATTCACAAAGATCATTATCGGTACCTAAGGTTTGCCTTCCTAGACAGGCATTACCAGTTTGTGGCTCTTCCATTCGGATTGGCTACAGCTCCAAGAATCTTCACAAAGGTTCTGGGTGCTCTTCTGGCGGTACTAAGACCGCGGGGAATCTCGGTAGCTCCATACCTAGACGACATTCTGATACAAGCTTCAAGCTTTCAAACTGCCAAGTCTCATACAGAGTTAGTGCTGGCATTTCTAAGGTCACATGGATGGAAGGTGAACGAAAAGAAGAGTTCACTCGTTCCACTCACAAGAGTTCCCTTCCTGGGGACTCTTATAGATTCTGTAGAAATGAAGATTTACCTGACAGAGGACAGGCTAACAAGACTTCAAAGTGCTTGCCGCACCCTACATTCCATTCAACACCCGTCAGTGGCTCAATGCATGGAGGTAATCGGCTTAATGGTAGCGGCAATGGACATAGTACCCTTTGCACGCTTACACCTCAGACCACTGCAACTGTGCATGCTAAGTCAGTGGAATGGGGATTACTCAGACTTATCCCCTTCTCTGAATCTGGATCAAGAGACCAGAAATTCTCTTCTATGGTGGCTTTCTCGGCCACATCTGTCCAGGGGGATGCCGTTCAGCAGACCAGACTGGACAATTGTAACAACAGACGCCAGCCTTCTAGGTTGGGGTGCCGTCTGGAATTCTCTGAAGGCTCAGGGACAATGGAGTCAGGAGGAGAGTCTCCTGCCAATAAACATTCTGGAATTGAGAGCAGTTCTCAATGCCCTCCTGGCTTGGCCCCAGTTGACAACTCGGGGGTTCATCAGGTTTCAGTCGGACAACATCACGACTGTTGCTTACATCAACCATCAGGGAGGGACAAGAAGCTCCCTAGCTATGATGGAAGTATCAAAGATAATTCTCTGGGCAGAGTCTCACTCTTGCCACCTGTCAGCAATCCACATCCCGGGAGTGGAGAACTGGGAGGCGGATTTCTTAAGTCGTCAGACTTTTCATCCGGGGGAGTGGGAACTTCATCCGGAGGTCTTTGCCCAAATACTGCGACGTTGGGGCAAACCAGAGATAGATCTCATGGCGTCTCGACAGAACGCCAAGCTTCCTCGTTACGGGTCCAGATCCAGGGATCCAGGAGCAGTCCTGATAGATGCTCTGACAGCACCTTGGGACTTCAGGATGGCTTACGTGTTTCCACCCTTCCCGTTGCTTCCTCGATTGATTGCCAGAATCAAACAAGAGAGAGCATCAGTGATTCTAATAGCACCTGCGTGGCCACGCAGGACTTGGTATGCAGACCTGGTGGACATGTCATCCTGTCCACCTTGGTCTCTACCTCTGAAGCAGGACCTTCTGATACAGGGTCCCTTCAAACATCAAAATCTAACTTCTCTGAAGCTGACTGCTTGGAAATTGAACGCTTGATTTTATCAAGACGTGGGTTTTCTGAGTCAGTTATTGATACCTTAATACAGGCTAGGAAACCTGTTACCAGAAAGATTTACCATAAGATATGGCGTAAATACCTATATTGGTGTGAATCCAAAGGTTACTCTTGGAGTAAGGTTAGGATTCCTAGGATATTGTCTTTTCTACAAGAAGGTTTAGAAAAGGGTTTATCTGCTAGTTCATTAAAGGGACAGATCTCAGCTCTGTCCATTCTGTTACACAAACGTCTGTCAGAAGTTCCTGACGTCCAGGCTTTTTGTCAGGCTTTGACCAGGATTAAGCCTGTGTTTAAAACTGTTGCTCCACCATGGAGTTTAAACCTTGTTCTTAATGTTTTACAGGGCGTTCCGTTTGAACCCCTTCATTCCATTGATATAAAGTTGTTATCTTGGAAAGTTCTATTTTTAATGGCTATTTCCTCTGCTCGAAGAGTCTCTGAATTATCAGCCTTACATTGTGATTCTCCTTATTTGATTTTTCATTCGGATAAGGTAGTCCTGCGTACTAAACCTGGGTTCTTACCTAAGGTAGTTACTAACAGGAATATCAATCAAGAGATTGTTGTTCCTTCTTTATGCCCAAATCCTTCTTCAAAGAAGGAACGTCTACTGCACAACCTGGATGTAGTCCGTGCTCTAAAATTTTACTTACAGGCAACTAAGGAATTTCGACAAACGTCTTCTCTGTTTGTCATTTACTCTGGGCAGAGGAGAGGTCAAAAAGCTTCCGCTACCTCTCTTTCTTTTTGGCTTCGTAGCATAATTCGTTTAGCTTATGAGACTGCTGGACAGCAGCCTCCTGAAAGAATTACAGCTCATTCTACTAGAGCTGTGGCCTCCACTTGGGCCTTCAAGAATGAGGCCTCTGTTGAACAGATTTGCAAGGCTGCAACTTGGTCTTCGCTTCATACTTTTTCCAAATTTTACAAATTTGACACTTTTGCTTCATCGGAGGCTATTTTTGGGAGAAAGGTTCTTCAGGCAGTGGTTCCTTCTGTATAAAGAGCCTGCCTATCCCTCCCGTCATCCGTGTACTTTTGCTTTGGTATTGGTATCCCAGAAGTAATGATGACCCGTGGACTGATCACACTTAACAGAAGAAAACATAATTTATGCTTACCTGATAAATTCCTTTCTTCTGTAGTGTGATCAGTCCACGGCCCGCCCTGTTTTTAAGGCAGGTAAAAAATTTTTAATTTATACTCCAGTCACCACTTCACCCTTGGCTTTTCCTTTCTCGTTGGTCCTTGGTCGAATGACTGGGAGTGACGTAGAGGGGAGGAGCTATATGCAGCTCTGCTGGGTGAATCCTCTTGCACTTCCTGTTGGGGAGGAGTAATATCCCAGAAGTAATGATGACCCGTGGACTGATCACACTACAGAAGAAAGGAATTTATCAGGTAAGCATAAATTATGTTTTTGTAAGGGAATGTTCTTTGCTTGTACAACCATAGGTGGCTTCACTTACGTATTAACTCTCTTCTGTAATCAGCGGTGGCTTCACTTGCGTATTAACTCTCTTCTGTAAGAGAATGTTCTATGCTTGTACAACCAGAGGTGGCTTCACTAGCGTATTAACTCTATTCTGTAAGGGAATGTTCTATGCTTGTACAACCAGTGGTGGCTTCACTTGAGTATTAATTGCTCTTCTGTAAGGGAATGTTCTATGCTTGTACAACCAGAGGTGGCTTCACTTGAGTATTAATTGCTCTTCTGTAAGGGAATGTTCTAATATTACAATGATGTGCTGAATTGTTAAAACTATTTTTGTTAGGGAGCCCTTACAACTATATGTTTAACACATAGGTAAAGTCCCACTCAGAAGCCACAAGCTTTACAGGGCCTTAGCAGGGCAGGGCTGGTCAGATCATCAGGAGCGGTGGTCACATAGTGCCAGTTTCTGTGCTCTGTATAGAGGCTACAAGGCTTGTGGCTCGTAAGTGGGACTTAATCCCTTTGACCCGTAAGCTAGGGTCACTTATGATAATTGCTGTGATGAATAAGCGCTTGAACGGCTTTCATTAGAATGTTCCCTTTTAAGAGGCATAAAGGTAAAATTTGAAATATGATACACGGCATAATGTCACTGGATTAAGCACTTGCACTTAACAACTGTGAATGAATGATGAGAAATTATGACAATATTTCTTTTAGAAGTATATAAACTGTGCTGGAGCACAGGCCCTTACAGCATATGTGCGTATGTCGCTGGAAAACACTAATAACTTTTACAAGAAACATATTACAAAAATGCTATTCTAAATTGAAATTGACCTGTATACAATTGACCTATCTGTCCCTTTCACAAATGGGCACCATATAAATGGAGGCTGCTTCATATACTTTTATTATTCATTTTGCAGCTTTTTCCAGTAATATAAATCTAAATAATGTAAAATTAAGTTGAAAAGTCTCTAAAAACCTTTTACCCAAATATCACACACGAGATTCTGTATTTGTACTGTATCTGTATTTCTTTCATGTAATTGGCAAGAGTCCATGAGCTAGTGACATATGGGATATACAATCCTACCAGGAGGGGCAAAGTTTCCCAAACCTCAAAATGCCTATAAATACACCCCTCACCACACCCACAATTCAGTTTTACAAACTTTGCCTCCTATGGAGGTGGTGAAGTAAGTTTGTGCTAAGATTTCTACGTTGATATGCGCTTCTCAGCATTGTTGAAGCCCAATTCCTCTCAGAGTACAGCGAATGTCAGAGGGACGTGAAGGGAGTATCACCTATTGAATACGATGATTTCTCTAATGGGGGTCTCAATTTACCATTACCTCTACTAATAACTGTTTCTTCTGTTATGTGTGATCAGTCCACGGGTCATCATTACTTCTGGGATATAACTCCTCCCCAACAGGAAATGCAAGAGGATTCACCCAGCAGAGCTGCATATAGCTCCTCCCCTCTACGTCACTCCCAGTCATTCTCTTGCACCCAACGACTAGATAGGATGTGTGAGAGGACTATGGTGATTATACTTAGTTTTTATAACTTCAATCAAAAGTTTGTTATTTTACAATAGCACCGGAGCGTGTTATTGCCTCTCTGGCAGAGTTTGAAGAAGAATCTACCAGAGTTTTTACTATGATTTTAACCGGAGTAGTTAAGATCATATTGCTGTTTCTCGGCCATCTGAGGGAGGTAAAAGCTTCAGATCAGGGGACAGCGGGCAGATGAATCTGCATTGAGGTATGTAGCAGTTTTTATTTTCTGAATGGAATTGATGAGAAAATCCTGCCATACCGTTATAATGACATGTATGTATACTCTACACTTCAGTATTCTGGGGATGGTACTTCACTGGAATTACTCTGTAAAAAGTACATTAAACCTTTTAATAGGTATTTATTATGTTAAACGTTTTTGCTGGAACGTAGAATCGTTTGCATTTTCTGAGGTACTGAGTGAATAAATGTTTGGGCATTATTTTTCCACTTGGCAGTTGCTTGTTTTAATTGTGACAGTTTCGTTTCTCTCTCACTGCTGTGTGTGAGGGGGAGGGGCCGTTTTTGGCGCTCTTTGCTACGCATCAAAAAATTCCAGTCAGTTACTCTTGTATTTCCTGCATGATCCGGTTCATCTCTAACAGAACTCAGGGGTCTTCAAACTTCTTTGAAGGGAGGTAGATTCTCTCAGCAGAGCTGTGAGACTTATATATTGACTGTGATTAAAAACGTTGCTCTGTAATTTTTACGTTTCAAATTTAATTATTGTTACTTTACTAATGGGAACAAACCTTTGCTAAAAGTTGTGTTGTTTTCAAGGATTGATGCTATAACAGTTTTTCAGTTCATTATTTCAACTGTCATTTAATCGTTTAGTGCTTCTTTGAGGCACAGTACGTTTTTGTTAAATAAGATTATAACCAAGTTGCAAGTTTATTTGCTAGTGTGTTAAACATGTCTGATTCAGAGGAAGATACCTGTGTCATTTGTTCCAATGCCAAGGTGGAGCCCAATAGAAATTTATGTACTAACTGTATTGATGCTACTTTAAATAAAAGCCAATCTGTACAAATTGAACAAATTTCACTAAACAGCGAGGGGAGAGTTATGCCGACTAACTCGCCTCACGTGTCAGTACCTGCATCTCCCGCCCGGGAGGTGCGTGATATTGTGACGCCTAGTACATCTGGGCGGCCATTACAGATAACATTACAAGATATGGCTACTGTTATGACTGAAGTTTTGGCTAAATTACCAGAACTAAGGGGCAAGCGTGATCACTCTGGGGTGAGAACAGAGTGCGCTGATAATACTAGAGCCATGTCTGATACTGCGTCACAGCTTGCAGAGCATGAGGACGGAGAGCTTCATTCTGTGGGTGACGGTTCTGATCCAAACAGATTGGATTCAGATATTTCAAATTTTAAATTTAAATTGGAGAACCTCCGTGTATTACTAGGGGAGGTTTTAGCGGCTCTTAATGATTGTAACACTGTTGCAATACCAGAGAAATTGTGTAGGTTGGATAAATACTTTGCGGTACCGGCGAGTACTGACGTTTTTCCTATACCTAAGAGACTAACTGAAATTGTTACTAAGGAGTGGGATAGACCCGGTGTGCCGTTCTCACCCCCTCCAATATTTAGAAAGATGTTTCCAATAGACGCCACCACACGGGACTTATGGCAAACGGTCCCTAAGGTGGAGGGAGCAGTTTCTACTTTAGCTAAGCGTACCACTATCCCGGTGGAGGATAGCTGTGCTTTTTCAGATCCAATGGATAAAAAATTAGAGGGTTACCTTAAGAAAATGTTTGTTCAACAAGGTTTTATATTGCAACCCCTTGCATGCATCGCGCCGATTACGGCTGCGGCAGCATTTTGGATGGAGTCTCTGGAAGAGAACCTTAGTTCAGCTACGCTGGACGACATTACGGACAGGCTTAGAGTCCTTAAACTAGCTAATTCATTCATTTCGGAGGCCGTAGTACATTTAACCAAACTTACGGCTAAGAACTCAGGATTCGCCATTCAGGCACGTAGGGCGCTGTGGCTAAAATCCTGGTCAGCTGATGTAACTTCTAAGTCCAAATTACTTAATATACCTTTCAAAGGGCAAACTTTATTTGGGCCCGGTTTGAAAGAAATTATCGCTGACATTACAGGAGGTAAGGGCCACGCCCTGCCTCAAGACAAAGCCAAAGCTAAGGCTAGACAGTCTAATTTTCGTCCCTTTCGGAATTTCAAAGCAGGAGCAGCACCAACTTCCACTGCACCAAAACAGGAAGGAGCCGTTGCTCGTTACAGACAAGGCTGGAAACCTAACCAGTCCTGGAACAAGGGCAAGCAGGCCAGGAAACCTGCTGCTGCCCCTAAGACAGCATGAATCGAGGGCCCCCGATCCGGGACCGGATCTAGTGGGGGGCAGACTCTCTCTCTTCGCCCAGGCTTGGGCAAGAGATGTTCAGGATCCCTGGGCGCTAGAGATCATATCTCAGGGATACCTTCTAGACTTCAAATTCTCTCCCCCAAGAGGGAGATTTCATCTGTCAAGGTTGTCAACAAACCAGATAAAGAAAGAAGCGTTTCTACGCTGTGTACAAGATCTGTTATTAATGGGAGTGATCCATCCGGTTCCGCGGTCGGAACAAGGACAAGGGTTTTACTCAAACCTGTTTGTGGTTCCCAAAAAAGAGGGAACTTTCAGGCCAATCTTGGATTTAAAGATCCTAAACAAATGCCTAAGAGTTCCATCGTTCAAAATGGAAACTATTCGGACAATCTTACCCATGATCCAAAAGGGTCAGTACATGACCACAGTGGATTTAAAGGATGCTTACCTTCACATACCGATTCACAAAGATCATTACCGGTATCTAAGGTTTGCCTTCTTAGACAGGCATTACCAGTTTGTAGCTCTTCCATTCGGATTGGCTACGGCTCCAAGAATCTTCACAAAGGTTCTGGGTGCCCTTCTGGCGGTACTAAGACCGCGAGGAATTTCGGTAGCTCCGTACCTAGACGACATTCTGATACAAGCTTCAAGCTTTCAAACTGCCAAGTCTCATACAGAGTTAGTTCTGGCATTTCTAAGGTCGCATGGATGGAAAGTGAACGAAAAGAAGAGTTCTCTCTTTCCTCTCACAAGAGTTCCATTCTTGGGGACTCTTATAGATTCTGTAGAAATGAAGATTTATCTGACAGAAGACAGATTAACAAAGCTTCTAAATGCATGCCGTGTCCTTCATTCCATTCAACTCCCGTCAGTAGCTCAATGCATGGAGGTGATCGGCTTAATGGTAGCAGCAATGGACATAGTACCCTTTGCACGTCTACATCTCAGACCGCTGCAATTGTGCATGCTGAGTCAGTGGAATGGGGATTACTCAGACTTGTCCCCTACTCTGAATCTGGATCAAGAGACCAGAAACTCTCTTCTATGGTGGCTTTCTCGGCCACATCTGTCCAGGGGGATGCCATTCAGCAGGCCGGACTGGACAATTGTAACAACAGACGCCAGCCTACTAGGTTGGGGCGCTGTCTGGAATTCTCTGAAGGCTCAGGGACAATGGAATCAGGAGGAAAGTCTCCTACCAATAAACATTCTGGAATTGAGAGCAGTTCTCAATGCCCTTCTGGCTTGGCCCCAGTTAAAAACTCGGGGGTTCATCAGGTTTCAGTCGGACAACATCACGACTGTAGCTTACATCAACCATCAAGGAGGGACAAGAAGCTCCCTAGCAATGATGGAAGTATCAAAGATAATTCGCTGGGCAGAGTCTCACTCTTGCCACCTGTCAGCAATCCACATCCCGGGAGTGGAGAACTGGGAGGCGGATTTCTTGAGTCGCCAGACTTTTCATCCGGGGGAGTGGGAACTTCATCCGGAGGTCTTTGCCCAAATACTTCGACGTTGGGGCAAACCAGAGATAGATCTCATGGCGTCTCGCCAGAACGCCAAACTTCCTCGCTACGGGTCCAGATCCAGGGATCCGGGAGCGGTTCTGATAGATGCTTTGACAGCACCTTGGAACTTCGGGATGGCTTATGTGTTTCCACCCTTCCCGCTGCTTCCTCGATTGATTGCCAAAATCAAACAGGAGAGAGCATCAGTGGTTCTAATAGCGCCTGCATGGCCACGCAGGACTTGGTATGCAGATCTAGTGGACATGTCATCCTGTCCGCCTTGGTCTCTACCTCTAAGACAGGACCTTCTGATACAGGGTCCATTCAAACATCAAAATCTAACTTCTCTGAAGCTGACTGCTTGGAAATTGAACGCTTGATTTTATCAAAACGTGGGTTTTCTGAGTCGGTTATTGATACCCTGATACAGGCTAGGAAGCCTGTTACCAGAAGGATTTACCATAAGATATGGCGTAAATACCTATACTGGTGCGAATCCAAAGGTTACTCCTGGAGTAGGGTTAGGATTCCTAGGATATTGTCCTTTCTACAAGAAGGTTTAGAAAAGGGTTTATCGGCTAGTTCATTAAAGGGACAGATCTCAGCTCTGTCCATCTTGTTGCACAGGCGTCTGTCAGAAAATCCAGACGTCCAGGCCTTTTGTCAGGCTTTAGCTAGAATCAAGCCTGTGTTTAAAACTGTTGCTCCGCCATGGAGTTTGAACTTAGTTCTTAATGTTTTACAGGGTGTTCCGTTTGAACCCCTTCATTCCATTGACATCAAGTTGTTATCTTGGAAAGTTCTGTTTTTAATGGCTATTTCTTCGGCTCGGAGAGTCTCTGAGTTATCAGCTTTACATTGTGATTCTCCTTATTTGATTTTTCATTCAGATAAGGTAGTTCTGCGTACTAAACCTGGGTTCTTACCTAAGGTAGTCACTAACAGGAACATCAATCAAGAGATCGTGGTTCCTTCCCTGTGCCCGAATCCTTCTTCAAAGAAGGAACGTCTTCTACACAATCTGGATGTAGTTCGTGCCCTCAAGTTCTACTTGCAGGCAACTAAGGACTTTCGACAAACGTCTTCCCTGTTTGTCGTGTACTCTGGTCAGAGGAGAGGTCATAAGGCTTCGGCTACCTCTCTCTCCTTCTGGCTTCGTAGCATAATTCGTTTAGCCTATGAGACTGCTGGACAGCAGCCTCCTGAAAGAATTACAGCTCATTCTACTAGAGCTGTGGCTTCCACTTGGGCCTTTAAGAATGAGGCCTCTGTTGAACAGATTTGCAAGGCTGCAACTTGGTCTTCGCTTCATACTTTTTCCAAATTTTACAAATTTGACACTTTTGCTTCTTCGGAGGCTATTTTTGGGAGAAAGGTTCTTCAGGCAGTGGTTCCTTCTGTATAATGAGCCTGCCTATCCCTCCCGTCATCCGTGTACTTTTGCTTTGGTATTGGTATCCCAGAAGTAATGATGACCCGTGGACTGATCACACATAACAGAAGAAAACATAATTTATGCTTACCTGATAAATTCCTTTCTTCTGTTGTGTGATCAGTCCACGGCCCGCCCTGTTTTTTAAGGCAGGTAAATATTTTTTAAATTATACTCCAGTCACCACTTCACCCTTGGTTTCTCCTTTCTCGTTGATTCTTGGTCGAATGACTGGGAGTGACGTAGAGGGGAGGAGCTATATGCAGCTCTGCTGGGTGAATCCTCTTGCATTTCCTGTTGGGGAGGAGTTATATCCCAGAAGTAATGATGACCCGTGGACTGATCACACAACAGAAGAAAGGAATTTATCAGGTAAGCATAAATTATGTTTTTAGTACTGGTTTGGCTATCTGCTATATGTGGATGGGTGTCTTTTGGTAAGTATGTTTTCATTACTTAAGACACTCTCAGCTATAGTTTGGCACTTTATGCATTTATATAAAGTTCTAAATATATGTATTGTACTTATATTTGCCATGAGTCAGGTTCATGTATTTCCTTCAGCAGACTGTCAGTTTCATATTTGGGGAATTTAAACATTTAAGAAATTTATTTCTTACCTGGGGTTTAGTCTTTTTTTCAATTGACTACTTTCTTGCTATTGCGGGTATTAGGCCGACGGGTGCATCAAATGCTAAACTTTATTGCGTCATTCTTGGCGCGGAAAAAGACGTTTATGATGCAACTTCGTCATTTCCGGCGTCACGTATGAGACCTTTCACACGGCGGCGTCATTAGTGACGCAAGTGTGTAATTTCCGGTTATTTTTGGCGCTAAAAAAGTTTACGTTACGTTGTGCGTCATACTTTTGCGCCAAATTTTTTTGCATTATTTCAATACCCCACTGATGTTTGCCTCTTGCTTTTTTCTCTGTTAGAGGCCTATGCTTTTGCATTGTTTCCCATTCCTGAAACTGTCATATAAGGAAATAGATAATTTTGCTTTATATGTTGTTTTTTCTCTTACATTGAGCAAGATGTCCCAATCTGATCCTGCCTCAGAAGTTTCTGCTGGAACATTGCTGCCTGACATCGGTTCTACCAAAGCTAAGTGCATTTGTTGTAAAAGTGTAGAAATTATTCCACCAAATGTCATTTGTAATAGTTGTCATGATAAACTTTTACATGCAGATAGTGTTTCCATCAGTAATAGTACATTGCCAGTTGCAGTTCCTTCAACTTCTAATGTACATGATATACCTGTAAATTTTAAATAATTTGTATCTGATTCTATTCTGAAGGCTTTGTCTGCATTTCCACCTTCTAATAAACGTAAAATGTCTTTTAAAACTTCTCATTTAGCTGATGAATTTTCAAATGACCAGCAACATAATAATTTATCCTCTTCTGATGAGGATCTATCTGATTCAGAAGATCCTTCCTCAGACATTGACACTGACAAATCTACTTATTTATTTAAAATAGAGTATATGCGTTCTTTATTAAAAGAAGTGTTAATTACTTTGGATATTGAGGTAACCAGTCCTATTGACGTTCAGTCTAATAAACGTTTAAATGCTGTTTTTAAACCTCCTGTGGTTTCCCCAGGGTTTTTTCCTATTCCTGAGGCTATTTCTGATATGATTTCTAGGGAATGGAATAAGCCAGGTACTTCTTTTATTCCTTCTTCAAGGTTTAAAAAATTGTATCCTTTACCAGCAAAATCTATAGAGTTTTGGGAAAAAATCCCCAAAGTTAATGGGGCTATTTCTACTCTTGATAAACGTACCACTATTCCTATGGAAGATAGTACTTCCTTTAAGGATCCTTTAGATAGGAAGCTTGAATCCTATCTAAGGAAAGCCTATTTATATTCAGGTCATCTTCTCAGACCTGCTATTTCTTTGGCTGATGTTGCGGCTGCCTCAACGTTTTGGTTGGAGAATTTAGCGCAACAAGATTTGGATCCTGACATATCTAGCATTACTCGCTTACTGCAACATGCTAATAATTTTATTTGTGATGCCATTTTTGATATTATCAAAATTGATGTTAGATCCATGTCTTTAGCTGTATTAGCTAGAAGAGCTTTGTGGCTTAAATCTTGGAATGCTGATATGACATCTAAATCTAGATTACCATCTCTTTCTTTCCAAGGTAATAATTTATTTGGTTCTCAGTTGGATTCTTTTATTTCAACTATCACTGGAGGAAAAGGAGTTTTCTCTTGTTAAGTGTAGTCAGTCCACGGGTCATCCATTACTTATGGGATTATATCTCTTCCCCAACAGGAAGTTGCAAGAGGATCACCCAAGCAGAGATGCTATATAGCTCCTCCCCTCACATGTCATATCCAGTCATTCTCTTGCAACCTAACTAAAGATAGGTCGTTGTGAGAGGTCTGTGGTGTTTTTAAACTTAGTTTATTTCTTCAATCAAAAGTTTGTTATTTTAAATGGCACCGGAGTGTGCTGTTTGTTTCTCAGGCAGCATTAGAAGAAGAATCTGCCTGCGTTTTCTATGATCTTAGCAGACGTAACTAAGATCCACTGGCTGTTCTCGCACATTCTGAGGAGTGAGGTAACTTCAGAAAAGGGGAATAGCATGCAGGGCCCCCCTGCAAACGAGGTATGTGCAGTAAATTATTTTTCTAAGCAATGGAATTGACTGAGAAAATACTGCTGATACCAATGTAATGTAAGTTCAGCCTTAAATGCAGTGGTAGCGACTGGTATTAGGCTGATGAGTGTGTGTACACTGAAGTATTTTTCTAGGGAATGGAATTTGACTCAGAAAATACTGTTAATACTGAAGTAATGTATGAGCCTTAACTGCAGTAACAGCGACTGGTAGCAGGCTTATTAATAAAATGTATGTTCAAAACGTTTACTGGCATGTTAATCGTTTTTTGTGAGGTACTTGGTGATTAAACTTATTGGGGCATATGGCTAACTTTTGTTTCTGCATAGAAACTGTTAACTGAGCTTCCCCACTGTTGTAATATGAGTGGGAGGGGCCTATTTTAGCGCTATTTTGCGCAGTAAAATTTCAGTCACAATCTTCCTACTTCATCCTCCATGATCCAGGACGTCTCTAGAGAGCTCAGGGGTCTTCAAAATTCATTTTGAGGGAGGTAATCTGTCACAGCAGACCTGTGACAGTGTGTTTGACTGTGATAAAAACGTTAATTATTAAATTGTTATCCGTTTTTGGGTATTAAGGGGTTAATCATACATTTGCTGGTGGGTGCAATCCTTGGCTAACTTAATACATTTACTGTGAAAATTTGGTTGCTATAACTAATTTGGTTCATTGTTATTTCAACTGTGACAGCTTTTTGTGCTTCTTAAAGGCACTGTAACGTTTTTTATATTGCTTGTAAATTTATTTGAAAAGTATTTTCCAAGCTTGCTAGTCTCATTGCTAGTCTGTTTAAACATGTCTGACACAGATGAATCTGTTTGTTCACTATGTATGAAGGCCAATGTGGAGCCCCATAGAAATTTGTGTACTAAATGCATTGATATAACTTTAAATAAAAGTCAGTCTTTACATGTAAAGAAATTATCACCAGACAACGAGGGGGAAGTTATGCCGACAAACTCTCCTCACGTGTCAGTACCCTTGCCTCCCGCTCAGGAGGTGCGTGATTTTGTGGCGCCAAGTACATCAGGGAGGCCCATACAAATCACTTTGCAATACATGGCTACTGTTATGACAGAAGTATTATCTAAATTGCCAGAATTAAGAGGCAAGCGTGATAGCTCTGGGTTAAGGACAGAGCGCTCTGATGATGTGAGAGCCATGTCCGATACTGCGTCACAATTTGCAGAACATGAAGACGGAGAGCTTCATTCTATGGGTGACGGATCTGATCCAGGGAGACTGGATTCAGAGATTTCTAATTTTAAATGTAAGCTTGAGAACCTCCGCATATTGCTAGGGGAGGTATTATCAGCTCTGAATGATTGTAACACGGTTGCAATTCCAGAAAAATTATGTAGGTTGGATAGATACTATGCGGTACCGGTGTGTACTGACGTGTTCCCTATACCTAAAAGGCTTACAGAGATTATTAGCAAAAAGTGGGATAGACCCGGTGTGCCCTTTTCCCCTCCTATATTTAGAAAAATGTTTCCAATAGACGCCACCACACAAGACTTATGGCAGACGGTCCCTAAGGTGGAGGGAGCAGTTTCTACTTTAGCTAAGCGTACCACTATCCCGGTGGAGGATAGTTGTGCCTTTTCAGATCCAATGGATAAAAAATTAGAAGGTTACCTTAAGAAAATGTTTGTTCAACAAGGTTTTATCTTACAGCCCCTTGCATGCATTGCGCCTGTCACTGCTGCAGCGGCATTCTGGTTTGAGTCTCTGGAAGAGGCCATTCGCACAGCTCCATTGGATGAAATTATGAACAAGCTTAAAGCACTTAAGCTAGCTAACGCATTTGTTTCTGATGCCGTCGTACATTTAACCAAACTTACGGCTAAGAACTCCGGATTCGCCATCCAAGCGCGTAGAGCGCTATGGCTTAAATCCTGGTCAGCTGACGTGACTTCTAAATCTAAATTGCTTAATATTCCTTTTAAAGGGCAGACCTTATTCGGGCCCGGCTTGAAAGAAATTATCGCTGACATTACGGGAGGTAAGGGCCATGCTCTGCCTCAGGACAGGGCCAAATCGAAGGCCAAACAGTCTAATTTTCGTGCCTTTCGTAACCTCAAGGCAGGAGCAGCATCAACTTCCTCCGCTCCAAAACAGGAAGGAGCTGTTGCTCGTTACAGACAGGGCTGGAAAACTAACCAGTCCTGGAACAAGGGCAAGCAGGCCAAAAAACCTGCTGCTGCCCCTAAGACAGCATGAAGAGAGGGCCCCCTATCCGGAAACGGATCTAGTGGGGGGCAGACTTTCTCTCTTCGCCCAGGCTTGGGCAAGAGATGTCCAGGATCCCTGGGCATTGGAGATCATATCTCAGGGATATCTTCTGGACTTCAAAGCTTCTCCTCCACAAGGGAGATTTTATCTTTCAAGGTTATCAGCAAACCAAATAAAGAAAGAGGCGTTTCTACGCTGTGTACAAGACCTCTCACTAATGGGGGTGATCCACCCAGTTCCGCGGACGGAACACGGGCAAGGATTCTATTCAAATCTGTTTGTGGTTCCCAAGAAAGAGGGAACCTTCAGACCAATCTTGGACTTAAAAATCCTAAACAAATTCCTAAGAGTTCCATCATTCAAAATGGAAACTATTCGAACCATCCTACCCATGATCCAAGAGGGTCAGTACATGACCACAGTGGACTTAAAGGATGCCTACCTTCACATAACGAATCACAAGGATCATTATCGGTACCTAAGATTTGCCTTCCTAGACAGGCATTACCAGTTTGTAGCTCTTCCCTTCGGGTTAGCTACGGCTCCAAGAATCTTTACAAAGGTTCTGGGCTCACTTCTGGCGGTACTAAGACCGCGAGGCATAGCGGTGGCTCCGTACCTAGACAACATTCTGATACAAGCGTCAAGTTTTCAAACTGCCAAGTGTCATACAGAGATAGTTCTGGCATTTCTGAGGTCGCATGGGTGGAAGGTGAACGTGGAAAAGAGTTCTCTATTACCACTCACAAGGGTTCCCTTCCTAGGGACTCTTATAGATTCTGTAGAGATGAAAATTTACTTGACGGAGGCCAGGTTATCAAAACTTCTAAATGCTTGCCGTGCCCTTCATTTCATTCCACACCCGTCAGTAGCTCAGTGCATGGAAGTAATCGGCTTAATGGTAGCGGCAATGGACATAGTACCATTTGCGCGCCTGCATCTCAGACCGCTGCAATTGTGCATGCTAAGTCAGTGGAATGGGGATTACTCAGATTTGTCCCCTCTACTAAATCTGGATCAAGAGACCAGAGATTCTCTTCTATGGTGGCTTTCTCGGCCCCACCTGTCCAAGGGGATGACCATTCGCAGTCCAGATTGGACGATTATAACAGACGCCAGTCTTCTAGGTTGGGGCGCAGTCTGGAATTCCCTGAAGGCTCAGGGATCATGGACTCAGGACGAGAAACTCCTCCCAATAAATATTCTGGAGTTAAGAGCAATATTCAAGGCTCTTCTAGCTTGGCCTCAGTTAGCAACTCTGAGGTTCATCAGATTTCAGTCGGACAACATCACGACTGTGGCTTACATCAACCATCAAGGGGGAACCAGGAGTTCCCTAGCGATGTTGGAAGTCTCAAAGATAATTTGCTGGGCAGAGTCTCTCTCTTGCCACCTGTCAGCGATCTACATCCCAGGCGTGGAGAACTGGGAGCCGGATTTTCTAAGTCGCCAGACTTTTCATCCGGGGGAGTGGGAACTTCATCCGGAGGTCTTCGCCCAACTGAATTATTGTTGGGGCAAACCAGATCTGGATCTCATGGCGTCTCGCCAAAACGCCAAGCTTCCTTGTTACGGATCCAGGTCCAGGGACCCGGGAGCGGTGCTGATAGATGCTCTGACAGCCCCTTGGGTCTTCAACATGGCTTATGTGTTTCCACCATTTCCGATGCTTCCTCGACTGATTGCCAAGATCAAACAGGAGAGAGCATCGGTGATTCTGATAGCGCCTGCGTGGCCACGCAGGACCTGGTATGCAGACCTAGTGGACATGTCGTCCTGTCCACCATGGTCTCTGCCTCTGAGGCAAGACCTTCTAATTCAGGGTCCTTTCAACCATCCAAATCTAATTTCTCTGAGGCTGACTGCATGGAGATTGAACGCTTGATTCTATCAAAGCGTGGCTTCTCGGAGTCGGTTATTGATACCTTAATACAGGCTAGGAAACCTGTTACCAGAAGAATTTACCATAAGATATGGCGTAAATATTTATATTGGTGCGAATCCAAGAGTTACTCATGGAGTAAGGTTAGGATTCCTAGGATATTGTCTTTTCTACAAGAGGGTTTAGAAAAGGGCTTATCCGCTAGTTCGTTAAAGGGACAGATTTCTGCTCTGTCTATTCTTCTACACAAGCGTCTGGCAGAAGTTCCAGACGTTCAGGCTTTTTGTCAGGCTTTGGCTAGGATTAAGCCTGTGTTTAGGACTGTTGCTCCACCGTGGAGCTTAAACTTAGTTCTTAACGTTCTGCAAGGCGTTCCATTTGAACCTCTTCATTCCATTGATATCAAGCTGTTATCTTGGAAAGTTCTGTTTTTGATGGCTATTTCCTCGGCTCGAAGAGTTTCTGAGTTATCTGCCTTACATTGTGATTCTCCTTATCTGATTTTTCATTCAGACAAGGTAGTTCTGCGTACTAAACCTGGGTTCTTACCTAAGGTAGTTTCTAACAGGAATATCAATCAAGAGATTGTTGTTCCATCATTGTGTCCTAACCCTTCTTCAAAGAAGGAACGACTTTTACATAATCTGGACGTAGTCCGTGCCCTGAAGTTCTATTTGCAGGCAACTAAAGATTTTCGTCAAACTTCTTCTCTGTTTGTCGTTTACTCTGGACAGAGGAGAGGTCAAAAGGCTTCGGCTACCTCTCTCTCCTTTTGGCTTTGTAGCATAATACGTTTAGCCTATGAGACTGCTGGACAGCAGTCTCCTGAAAGAATTACAGCTCATTCTACTAGAGCTGTGGCTTCCACCTGGGCCTTTAAAAATGAGGCCTCTGTTGAACAGATTTGCAAGGTTGCAACTTGGTCTTCACTTCACACTTTTTCAAAATTTTACAAATTTGACACTTTTGCTTCTTCGGAGGCTATTTTTGGGAGAAAGGTTCTTCAGGCAGTGGTTCCCTCCGTTTAAAGTTCCTGCCTTGTCCCTCCCTTCATCCGTGTACTTTAGCTTTGGTATTGGTATCCCATAAGTAATGGATGACCCGTGGACTGACTACACTTAACAAGAGAAAACATAATTTATGCTTACCTGATAAATTTATTTCTCTTGTAGTGTAGTCAGTCCACGGCCCGCCCTGTCTTAAGGCAGATCTAAATTTTAGTTAAACTCCAGTCACCACTGCACCCTATGGTTTCTCCTTTCTCGTCTTGTTTCGGTCGAATGACTGGATATGACATGTGAGGGGAGGAGCTATATAGCAGCTCTGCTTGGGTGATCCTCTTGCAACTTCCTGTTGGGGAAGAGATATAATCCCATAAGTAATGGATGACCCGTGGACTGACTACACTACAAGAGAAATAAATTTATCAGGTAAGGGTAAATCTAAGGCTTCTAACCGTTTTCGTTCCTTTTGTCAAAATAAGGAACAAAAACTCAATCCTCCTCCCAAGGAATCTGCTTTTAGTCGGAAGCCTTCCTCTAATTGGAATAAATCCAAGCCATTTAGGAAACCAAAGTCCACATGAAGGTGCGGCCCTCATTCCAGCTCAGCTGGTAGGGGGCAGATTAAGGTTTTTCAAGGATTTTTGGATAAAATCTGTCCAAAATCATTGGATTCAGAGCATTGTCTCTCAGGGGTATCAAATAGGATTCAAAGTAAGACCTCCTGTGAGAAGATTTTTTCTCTCACGCATCCCTGTAAATCTAGTAAAAGCTCAGGCTTTTCTGAGGTGTGTTTCAGATCTGGAGTTTTCAGGGGTAATCATGCCAGATCCTCCTCAGGAACAAGGTTTGGGGTTTTATTCAAACCTATTCATTGTACCAAAGAGAGAAAATGTATTCAGACCAGTTCAGGATCTAAAAATTTTGAATCGTTATGTAAGAGTACCAACTTTCAAGATGGTGACTATAAGGACTATTCTGCCTTTAGTTCAGCAAGGACTCAGTCTTTACGTACTGCAGAATCTCACACAAATCAACTAGTGTTGTTTCTTCGGAAACATGGTTGGAGGATCAATTTACCCAAAAGTTTTTTTGATTCCTCAGACAAGGGTCACCTTTTTAGGCTTCCAGATAGATTCAGTGTCCATGACTCTGTCTCTAACAGACAAGAGACGTTTAAAATTGGTCGCAGCATGCCGGCACCTTCAGTCTCAGTCATTCCGTTCAATGGCTATGTGCATGGAAGTTTTAGGTCTCATGACTGCAGCATCGGACGCGACCCCCTTTGCTCGTTTTCACATGAAACCTCTACAGCTTTGCATGCTGAATCAATGGTGCAGGGATTATACAAAGATATCACAATTAATATCCTTGAATCCCAATGTACAACAGTCTCTGACATGGTGGATAGATCACCATTGTTTGGTTCAAGGGGCTTCCTTTGTTCGGCCAACCTGGACTGTGATCTCAACAGATGTGAGTCTTTCAGGTTGGGGAGCTGTTTGGGGATCTCTGACAGCACATGGGGTTTGGAAATCTCAAGAGGTGAGATTACCAATCAATATTTTAGAACTCCGTGCTATTCTCAGGGCTCTTCAGTCTTTGCCTCTGCTAAAGAGAGAACCGTTAATTTGTTTTCAGACAGACAATATCACAACTGTGCCTTATGTCAATCATCAGGGTGGGACTCACAGTCCCCAAGCTATGAAAGAAGGATCTCGGATACTTGCTTGGGCGGAATCCAGCTCCTGTCTAATCTCTGAGGTGCATATCCCAGGTGTAGACAATTGGGAGGCGGATTATCTCAGCCGCCAGACTTTACATCCAGGGGAGTGGTCTCTCCATCCAGATGTGTTTTCTCAGATTGTTCAGATGTGGGGTCTTCCAGAGATAGATCTCATGGCCTCTCATCTAAACAAGAAACTTCCCAGATACCTGTCCAGGTCCAGGGATGTTCAGGCGGAAGCAGTGGATGCACTGACACTTCCTTGGTCTTATCATCCTGCTTACATCTTCCCGCCTCTAGTTCTCCTTCCAAGAGTGAGCTCCAAAATCATCATGGAACAGTCTTTTGTGTTACTGGTGGCTCCAGCATGGCCACACAGGTTTTGGTATGTGGATCTGGTTCGGATGTCCAGTTGCCCGCCTTGGCCACTTCCGTTACGGCCGGACCTACTATCTCAAGGTCTGTTTTTCCATCAGGATCTCAAATCATTAAATTTGAAGGTATGGAAATTGAACGCTTAGTACTAAGTCATAGAGGTTTCTCTAACTCCGTGATTAATACTATGTTACAAGCTCGTAAATCTGTCTCTAGAAAGATTTATTATAGAGTTTGGAAGACTTACATTTCATGGTGTTCTTCTCATAAATTTTCCTGGCATTCTTTTAGAATTCCTAGAATTTTACAGTTTCTTCAGGATGGTTTGGATAAGGGTTTGTCTGCAAGTTCACAGAAAGATTGCTATACTTCCTGATTTTCACTGTTTTGTACAAGCTTTAGTTCGTATTAAGCCTGTCATTAAACCAATTTCTCCTTCTTGGAGTCTTAATTTGGTTCTGAAGGCTTTACAGGCTCCTCCATTTGAGCCTATGCATTCTTTGGACATTAAACTACTTTCTTGGAAAGTGTTGTTCCTTTTGGCTATCTCTTCTGCTAGAAGAGTTTCTGAGCTATCTGCTCTTTCTTGTGAGTCTCCTTTTCTGAATTTTCATCAGGATAAGGCAGTTTTGCAGACTTCTTTTCAATTTTTACCTAAGGTTGTGAATTCTAACAACATTAGTAGAGAAATTGTTGTCCCTTCCTTATGTCATAATCCTAAGAATTCTTTGGAAAGATCCTTACATTCTTTGGATGTGGTAAGTGCTTTGAAATATTATGTGGAAGCTACTAAAAATTTCAGGAAGACTTCAAGTCTATTTGTTTTATTTTCTGGTCCTAGGAATGGTCAGAAGGCTTCTGCTATTTCCTTGGCTTCTTGGTTGAAACTTTTGATTCATCAAGCTTATTTGGAGTCGGGTCAGGCCCCGCCTCAGAGAATTACAGCTCATTCTACTAGATCGGTCTCCACTTCGTGGGCTTTTAAGAATGAAGCTTCAGTTGATCAGATTTGCAAAGCGGCAACTTGGTCCTCTTTGCATACTTTTACTAAATTCTACCGTTTTGATGTATTTGCTTCTTCAGAAGCAGTTTTTGGTAGAAAAGTTCTTCAGGCAGCTGTTTCAGTATGATTCTTCTGCTTTTTGATTTAAGTTTTTTTCTTTCAAAAATGGAAATAAACTTATTTTTTTGGGTTGTGCATTAATTTTTTCAGCGGAATATGACTATTTTTATTTTTATTCCCTCCCTCTCTAGTGACTCTTGAGTGGAAGATCCACATCTTGGGTATTGATATCC
Organism: Bombina bombina; assembly: GCF_027579735.1. NCBI lineage: Eukaryota > Metazoa > Chordata > Amphibia > Anura > Bombinatoridae > Bombina > Bombina bombina. The sequence goes on along the minus strand of NC_069499.1, from coordinate 23,149,328 downwards.
CATATGTCACTAGCTCATGGACTTTTGCCAATTACATGAAAGAAAACATAATTTATGTGAGAACTTACCTGATAAATTCATTTCTTTCATATTGGCAAGAGTCCATGAGGCCCACCCTTTTTATGGTGGTTATGATTTTTTGTATAAAGCACAATTATTTCCAAATTTCCTTTTGTTGATGCTTTCTACTCCTTTCTTTATCACCCCACTGCTTGGCTATTCGTTAAACTGAATTGTGGGTGTGGTGAGGGGTGTATTTATAGGCATTTTGAGGTTTGGGAAACTTTGCCCCTCCTGGTAGGATTGTATATCCCATATGTCACTAGCTCATGGACTCTTGCCAATATGAAAGAAATGAATTTATCAGGTAAGTTCTTACATAAATTATGTTTTTACCTGTTATGTATTTGTACTGTATCTGTATTTTGCCTGTTATTTATTTGTAATGTATCTGTATTTAACCTGTTATGTATTTGTACTGTATCTGTATTTTACTTGTTATGTATTTGTAATGTATCTGTATTTTACCTGTTATGTATTTGTACTGTATCTGTATTTTACCTGTTATGTATTTGTAATGTATCTGTATTTGACCTGTTATGTATTTGTAATGTATCTGTATTTTACCTGTTATGTATTTGTACTGTATCTGTATTTTACTTGTTATGTATTTGGTGATTTGTATAAAGTAATCCAGCTCAGGATACTGGTTGTTGCGCATAATACAGTGTGCACACTCCTGCAGTTATAGATGGAATTACTTGTACAAAGCAATACTGAACAACAAAGCGTTTGTACCGTGGGGTCTGAAACTCTCGCTAAGCAAACACATTCAGCCTTTATGACTCGTCTGAAATGTGAAACTGGAAAGGACCTTTCATAGTAGAAAAAAACAGCCTTAGTAATTCAGCTAAAATAATGTGTAAAAAGAAACTGTTCTTGTGTACGAGTCTGAAAGAAGCATATTATATGTGTGTGATCAGTGGTGCAGTGTGCCCAGCAGAAATGGCAGAAAGCAGTTTTACCTGTAATGATTGGGTCCGGCACCAACAAGTTGTCTTGTTTCACATAAAATTACTCCTTGACCACATGTTTTGCAGAGTTTATATTTAATAATTGATAATGATGAGATGACATATAGAGCTACAAAGCAGCGCCGACCTTTATCACAAGTAAAATGGAAATGTTTTTGTTTTTTAAATTATAAGCTCTGTTTAAATTATGAAAGGTTAAATTTGACTTCTGTGTCCCTTTAGTGGTATTTAACTCCTAATAAATAATGTGCAAGGTGATGGGATGATTAAAGATATCCTTTATGTAAAGAAAGCATAAACAAAAGCGATATATAAGTGATACCTTGATAGATAACTAATAGACAATGCTATAGGGCGTCCTTTCACTAGGAAGTCTGAGCTGAGTTATAACAAAATAAATAAATGTATAAAACACGAGCACTGGTTAGATCACAGGAATGTGTAAATTAGCTGGCGATAACTTACATTGCACAGTAAGTAGCGCAGTGCACAATGGTGGTGGTGTAACCTGTGGGGTAATTGGCCGACTGTCACCTCTGGGTAGAGGGGTATTATACATGTACTCTCCATGATTAAATAGCCCATGTTATACAGCAATTAGAAGTTTTGTCATAAAATTATGAGTCCCTTTCCATTTTGAGTTGGTGTCAAATAGGTTTATGAATTTGTATTCCTATAGCCTTTTCTTCTGCGATCTGACGTTCCCTTTCAGTTTTATGTTTAACTGTCTATAGCTGATGTGGTGCAGATATATATGTCTGAGGTAATGATTCTATTGCTGAGAATGTCATGCCAGACCCACTCAGCAGCCTCAGACTGATGTAACCCAGGAGAGTTCTCCCCTGGGCAGAGTGCATGTGGGCATACAAATGCTGCACCCTAACTGATGCCATAGAACAAGTTATTCCTTCTCAGCTGAGCGACTCTTACTGTCTATTTTTGTCTATGCAGATGAATTTGTTATTTTGGGTAAGGACATCCTGAAATACAGGTTTAACTGTTGTCATGTACCATGCGTATAACCTTCACATTAAATGATTGCTGAATAGCTGGGTGTGCAGAACATACAAGCTACATACTCCCTGTTTTTCATACTTGTGCACTGTTAGGCAACTAGTTATCTATAGCTGAGATTTGTTGCACCCAGGGTATTGCCACTGAGCTACAGTAAATATGTGAGGTCAGACCCACCGTACTAACTTTAGGAGCCATTGGATACTGATTACACCTTTTACCTTCTTCGGCGACCCCCTAGCTTTGTTTATTTACCAATCATGGCTGCTGGTCTAGATATGAGACCTCATTTTGTAAATGCTATGAATTCTAATAGTGTTCCACACCTGCAACATCAAGTGAAGAATGTCTTGTAGGATTGGTAAAAGTTGCCAAAACTTACTGATACTGTAAACCTCAGCTGCTGTTCCTAGTGTCATGAGTCTTTTAGGCGTTTCCCAAGTTGTACGTAATGTAACTATCACTTCTTTTGACCATTCTCTTATTGCCGCTTCACTGTTTTCGCATGAGATGAAATTATAAGGGGATTATTACTATATTACTGAAGTTATTTCCATCTTAATAGGAGGAGAGTCCACTGCTTCATTCATTACTGGTGGGAATTAACAACCTGGCCACCAGGAGAAGGCAAAGACACCCCAGCCAAAGGCTTGAATACCTCCCCCACTCCCCTCACCCCCAGTCATTCTTTGCCTTTCGTCACAGGTGGTTGGCAGAGAAGAATCGGAAGATTCAGAGTAGTCTCCTATGGAGGGTAGTTCTCTTCGAAATAGGACTGGAGTTTTAAGTAGCCCTGTCAGCCTCTCAGTGAGAGCATGGGTGAATGTTAGAGTCCGGAGATGCAGAGAGAGTCTTTCTGTGAATCCATCCATTGGAGGAGACGAAAGCTGTTTCTTGTAGTCCTGGTCATAGGAGGTGTTGAGTGCCCCGGCCATTGGGATATAAAGTTGCCATTTATCTTTTTATCAAGTCCGCAATAAAGGCGCAAGTTATGTAGGACTCTGATATTTTGGAGGATACTCCCTCTTTATCTAAACCTATTAACTGTGTATATTGTGAGGAGGTTCCAGTTGAACCACCTGCTCAACTATATTCCTCATGCTTTGACAATATTGCTATATCTAAAAAGAATAAAATATTTAGTATGACTGAGCCGTCCACCTCTGAGGGTTCTCCACCCTGCGAGGTGCGTTCCCTGCAATCATCTCTGATTAAAAAAGCAGTTCCCCAGGGCACTACTAATCCTCCCGCAGGCGGACCTCGCCGATCAGTTACAGACGGCGGTTTCTGCGGCCATTAATGCGATGCCTCGTCCTACTAAGCACAAGCGGAAGGTACGGCAATGCTATCCATCTCAGGGGTCTTAGATTCCTCTGGATGTCTCAGATAGATTATCCGCTGAGGAGGACAACTCCGACTTATCAGAGGATGGCGCATCTGGGTCAGAATCGGCTACTTCTAAGCCTCCATCCACGGAGGAACCAGATTTTAAATTTAAAATGGAGTATTTGCGCTTTCTGCTGATAGAGGTGCATGCTACGTTGGAGGTTCCGGAACTGAAATTACCGGAGGCACATTCGATCCCTAAACTTGAAAGGGTTTACGAGGACAGTGTAGTGCCCCAGACTTTCCCAGTTCCCATCAAAATGGCTAACATTATTAAAAATGAATGGGAGAAACTTGGCTCGTCTTTTTTTTCCCCCTCGACTTATTTTAAAAAGCTATTCCCAGTACCGGAAGCGCAGCTTGAACTGTGGGGAACCATCCCTAAGGTGGATGATGCTATTTCCACGCTCGCTAAGAGAACGACTATTCCGCTAGAGGATAAGCTCCTCTTTCAAGGAACCCATGGATAAAAAGATAGAGTCCATGTTGCAGAAGATGTTCCAACTTACGGGCTTTGTTTTTCAACTGGCAGCAGCGGTTGCTGTGGTGGCTGGTACCGGTGTGACGCTCTATCAGCAATGGTCGAGGTGGAGACTCCCCTCGATGAGATTCTAGAACGAATTAAGGCCTTAAAGTGAAGGTAAACTTTGGTGAATGAAAGTCCGTTTTTTTTAAATACTATTAAAAACAGGGGCACTTTCATTCATCAAAGTTTAGAAAACAGACATTTTGATTAAAAAAAACTTTTTTTCTTTTCACAGCTACAGCAGCTTCCCCCTCCTGGAAATCCTCTCTTCATATGTCAGCAATGACTAATCTGGCTTCCTCCAATCACGGCTTTCCCCCCAGGGTGGTTATTGCCTGAGGCCATGTTGTGATTGGAGGAAGCCGGATTAGTCATTGCTGACGTGTGAAGAGAGGATTTCCAGGAAGGGGGAAGCTGCTCTGGCTGTGAAAAGAAAAAAGTTAAGTTTTTAATCAAAACGGCTGCTTTGTAAACTTTGATGAATGAAAGTGCCCCTGTTTTTAATAGTATTTAAAAAAAAACTGACTTTCATTCATCAAAGTTTACCTTCACTTTAAGGGTAGCGCATTTGTTAATTTGTGATGCTAACATGCAGATTATTCGCCTGAATGCTAAGACAGGTTCTTCTGTTTTAGCCCGCAGGGCTCTGTGGCTTAAGTCGTGGTTGACTGACATGACTTCTAAATCTCTAATATGAGTATGATAAACACACAAGAGGGCGCTATAACAACTGAGTGGTGGAATACAAAAGATTATTAGTGATAAAGACAAAAACAGACAATATATATGAGAAACTATGAATAGATCATGGACTCTCACCATACAGACGATATAACAAAATGATATTCAGTCCCAAATATATGTGCAGTGTTCATATATCCAATGTCCCAATGATGTAAGCAGAACCAGTTGCTGACGAAAATACTGCACTATCCTCCTGTGAATGCCCTCTTCTCTCCTAGATGACCGGAGGCAGATACTTTGACTTAGCACACCAATGTGCTGGTAGGCGCAGACTGGCTATCAGAGCAAGCCAGCTAGCTCTCTCAGGTGCACTCTCTCGCTGTGGTAATCGTCAGAGTCTGAGCCGCTGTGTCTCCTTAGTGCTGATCTCCAACACCAACAGGAACTGACAACGGACTAACTCCCAAGGATTGGTAATGAGGATATACTTGTCATAGAATCACATGCGATGGTATAAAATAGACTTTTAATCAATGTTAAAAACAACCATACAGATTCCACAAGTAAATATCAGGTATGTATTCTTTGCTACGCGTTTCTCGGCTACTTATGGGCCGTTTCTTCAGGCATATTTGTATAAACATTTGAATTGGCTATATATTGCCGCTCATTACCAAATCCTCCCTCCCCCCATCAGACCCAATAGGCATGTAGCTTTCAGCCATTGGCTATAAACAAACATCCAGCTGATACTTAGTAACGTAATTTGAATGGATACATATACAATACAAATTTCAAACAATGGTATGTTCATACAAAGTTACAAATATAGTTATCTACTTAATATTGCAGACATCATTATTTTCCCTCTTAAAAATGACCTTTAATAGATAACGCTTTGTGAGATCTCTCGATCTCACTTCCAATGTGCAACACAGTTAAAAACTAAATTATATATATATATATATAAATGAAAAACCTCATGTGAGATTTGGTTTCCAAATCTCACATGAGGTTTTTCATTTATATATATATATATATATATATATATATATATATATATATATATATATATATATAATTTAGTTTTTAACTGTGTTGCACATTGGAAGTGAGATCGAGAGATCTCACAAAGCGTTATCTATTAAAGGTCATTTTTAAGAGGGAAAATAATGATGTCTGCAATATTAAGTAGATAACTATATTTGTAACTTTGTATGAACATACCATTGTTTGAAATTTGTATTGTATATGTATCCATTCAAATTACGTTACTAAGTATCAGCTGGATGTTTGTTTATAGCCAATGGCTGAAAGCTACATGCCTATTGGGTCTGATGGGGGGAGGGAGGATTTGGTAATGAGCGGCAATATATAGCCAATTCAAATGTTTATACAAATATGCCTGAAGAAACGGCCCATAAGTAGCCGAGAAACGCGTAGCAAAGAATACATACCTGATATTTACTTGTGGAATCTGTATGGTTGTTTTTAACATTGATTAAAAGTCTATTTTATACCATCGCATGTGATTCTATGACAAGTATATCCTCATTACCAATCCTTGGGAGTTAGTCCGTTGTCAGTTCCTGTTGGTGTTGGAGATCAGCACTAAGGAGACACAGCGGCTCAGACTCTGACGATTACCACAGCGAGAGAGTGCACCTGAGAGAGCTAGCTGGCTTGCTCTGATAGCCAGTCTGCGCCTACCAGCACATTGGTGTGCTAAGTCAAAGTATCTGCCTCCGGTCATCTAGGAGAGAAGAGGGCATTCACAGGAGGATAGTGCAGTATTTTCGTCAGCAACTGGTTCTGCTTACATCATTGGGACATTGGATATATGAACACTGCACATATATTTGGGACTGAATATCATTTTGTTATATCGTCTGTATGGTGAGAGTCCATGATCTATTCATAGTTTCTCATATATATTGTCTGTTTTTGTCTTTATCACTAATAATCTTTTGTATTCCACCACTCAGTTGTTATAGCGCCCTCTTGTGTGTTTATCATACTCATATTCCAGTTCTTATTCCAATTTTTGGTATTAAGAGGTGCAGCTTGTCTCCCATATTGGGAGGCTATCCATTCCCGTCATATTATACTGATAGTTCCAGCGCCCTCTAGTGACTAAGGTCACAGTTGTTTATCACTTCTAAATCTCGACTGCTTTCCCTTCCGTTCAAAGGAAAAGTTTTGTTTGGCCCGGGCCTGGATTCCATCATATCTATGGTCACGGGTGGCAAGGGTGCCTTTTTGCCTCAGGATTAGAAGGCTAAACCTAAGGGGTCTACTTTTTGTCCCTTTCGTTCGGACAAGTCTTAGCGCTTGCAGCCTGCCGCAAAGTCTGAGCAGTCCAAGGGATCTTGGAAACCAGATAACTCTTGGAACAAGTCCAAGCAGAATAAGAAGCCTGTCGGCTTGAAGGAGAGCCCCCGATCTGTCCTTGGATTATGTAGGGGGCAGACTATTCTTTTTTGCAGAGGCCTGGAGAAGAGACGTTATAGACCCTTGGGTTCTGGAGGTCGTAACCCAGGGTTACAGGATAGGTTTCAAGTTATATTCGCCCAGAGGCAGGTTCCTCCTGTTAAACAACATATCTTCAAAGCCAGAAAAGAAAAGAGCGACACCTTCCTAGGGTGTGTGAGGGATCTCTCATCTCTCGGGGTAATTGTCCCAGTCCCTCCGGCAGAAAGAGGCCTGGGGTATTATTCAAACCTTTTCGTGGTCCCAAAGAAGGGCACGTTTCGTCCAATTCTGGACCTAAGGGCCCTAAACAAGTTTTTGTCAGTTCCATTGTTCAAAATGGAGACGATCAGGTCAATTTTGCCCCTGGTCTAAGAGGGGCAATTCATGACGACTATAGCCCTGAAGGACGCTTACCTTCACATTCCAATCCACAGGGATCACTTCAGGTTTCTAAAGGTTCACCTTCCTGGACCAGCACTTCTAGATTGTAGCCCTTACGTTTGGTCTGGCGACTGCCCCAAGATTCTTTACAAAGGTTCTAGGAGCTCTACTCGCAGTAGCGAGAGCCAGGGGGATTGCAGTGGCACCTTATCTGGATGATATCCTGGTCCAGGCTCCGTCCTACAGTCTTGCGGAGGATCATTCAAGAGCTGCTCTTCTCCTTCGGTCCCACAGGTGGAAGATAAACGAAGGGAAGAGTTAATTGGTCCCCAGCAACAGGGTGGAATTCCTGGGTACGATAATAGATTCTTCAGTCATGAAGATTTTCTTGACAGATCAGAGACGTTGCAAACTGGCGCCCAGCTGTCTAGCTCTTCAGACATCCTCCAGGACATCTGTGGCCAGGTGTATGGAGGTGATTGGACTCATCGTATCCAGCATAGATGTAATTCCATTCACCAGGTTCCATCTCAGACCTCTTCAGCTGTGCATGTTGAGACAATGGAACGGCGATTATTCAGATCTGTCCCAACAGATATCTCTGGACGGAGCGGTTAGGGAGTCCCTATTTTGGTGGACCCGACTGTGGCAGCTGTCATAGGGGACTTCCTTCTTGAGACCATCCTGGGAGATTGTGACCACGGATGCAAGTCTATCAGGATGTGGAGCTGTTTAGGGTGCCAGAAAGGCACAGGTCAGATGGACTCGAGAGGAGTCGAGTCTATAAATATTCTGGAACTTTGAACAATATTTAACGCTCTGAGGGCTTGGCCCCTCCTGGGTTCGTCCCGATTCATCAGATTCCAGTCGGACAACATTACCTCTGTGGCTTACATAACCCATCAGGGGGGAACAAGAAGTTCCCTAGCCATGAGGGAAGTATCTCGGATTCTGGACTTGGCAGAGACTCATGATTGTTCGCTCTCAGCGATCCACATTCCGGGTGTAGACAACTGGGAAGCGGATTTTCTGAGCAGACAGACGTTTCATCCAGGTGAATGGTCTCTCCATTCTGAGGTGTTTGCGGAAATCTGCAACAGATGGGGTACTCCGGAGATAGATCTCATAGCGTTCCGACTCGATTGCAAGCTACCTAGATACTGGTCGAGATCCAGGGATCCCCAAGTGGAACTGATAGATGCCTTGGCGATGCCCTGGGACTTCAACCTAATTTACATATTTCCACCGCTGCCTCTTCTACCTCGTGTAGTGGCCCACATCAAGCAGGAGCAAGCTTCGGCTATTTTGATTGCTCCGTCGTGGCTGCGGAGGATGTGGTTTACGGATCTGGTGGGGATGTCATCATTTCCACCGTGGAGTTTACCTTGTCGCAGGTATCTGCTGGTTCAAGGTCCTTTTCTATCAGAATCTCAATTCTCTGAGGCTGACTGCGTGTTGATTGAACGTCTAGTCTTAGCCAAGAGAGGATTTTCGTAAAGAGTGATTGACACTCATTCAGGCCAGGAAGCCGGTCACTCGACGCATCTACCACAAGGTTTGGAGGGCCTACTTGTCCTGGTGTGAGGAACGAGGATAACCCTGGCACAAGGTCAGGGTATCCAGGAATTTGGCTTTTCTCCAGGACGGTCTGGATAAGGGTCTTGCTGCCAGTTTCCTAAGGAACTCCCTAAGGGCAACTGTACTGTTGCATAAGAAGCTTGCAGAGCTTCCTGACATTCAGTCCTTTGTTCAGGCTCTGGTTAGTATCAGGCCTGTCTTCAGGAATTCAGCTCCTCCTTGGAACTTAAACTTGATTCTTAAGGTTTTGCAGAGGGCTCCGTTTAAGCCCTATGCATGCGCTTGACATTAAGATTCTTTCATGGAAAGTCCTATTCCTACTGGCTATTGCATCGGCACGCAGAGTCTCTGAATTGGCGGCCTTGCAATGTGAGCCTCCCTACTTAGTTTTTCACGCTGATAAGGCTGTTCTTTGCACTGGATTGGGATTTCTACCCAAGGTGGCGTTGAGTCGTAACATATATCAGGAAATAGTAGTACCTTTTCTGTGTCCTAACCCTTCTTCTTTAAAGGAAAGGTTACTTCATATCACGGATACCAGGCTTGTGTGAAGTGTTTGTATGAGTCATCCATTGTCCTTTTGTATGAGTCATCCATTGTCCTTTTGTAAGTCAGGATGTGATTAGAATCTGTTTAACTAACCATTATCTGATGTTTGTCTCATTGTATAATATTTTGTGTAGTAACTATAAACAATAAACCCCTACCCCCTATAACCTCACCCCTGTTGTTATCTAGTCTAGGTGTGCAGTGTCTTTCTGCTATTGTGTGAGTCATTCATTGTCCTTTTGTAAGTCAGGATTTGATTAGAATCTATTTAACTAAGCATTGTCTGATGTTTGTCTCATTGTATAATGTGTTTCCATTTGTGTAGTAACTACCCCCCATCTGTTGGAAATGTATAAAAGCTGTGTTTTCTGTGCAATAAAGCAGTTCTTCTTGTTTCACCTGAATAGGCTAGTCTGTCTAGTTATTTGGGTGAGCTCCTGCTAGAATCACTTCCTTGGGCTACATAGCCACTTGTTCCAGGCAGAGGAAGGACCCGGTCGACGGCGCTACCCAGTCGGGGTAGCGGGGTATCAGTCACGTTGGTTGGCAGCGTTGGGATGCTTCCGTCTACCTGGAACGTCCAAACCACCAACTGAAGATCTTGCCGGATAGAGCAGTACCATGGGCTCCGGAAGGAAGAATTGAGAACGTTGCTGCAGACTAGAGGGAAAGTCGCCGGCAACAAGACAAAGGCAGTGCTCGTAGCTGAACTGATGGAGGACGATCAGGCTAGCGAACAGAATGGTGGGTCGGACAGCGACCAAAGTGGAGGACAGTCCAGTACAGCCTTCACTCCAGGGACTACGACATCTGACAAACAGCAGGAGGTACAGTGGCAACTGGCTCTCTATGGACCTAACCCTCCCGAGGAGATCATTACTCGGATAGTGACTGACGCCAACAAGATACACATGTTGGAGCTTCAGAAGTCTATGGGGGGGTCATGCCGGATCCCCTGGACCCCCCTTCCCGGCCCAAGAAACTACCTCATGGGGCTTTCCGAACCTTCCAGGATGATGGGAGCGAGGATATCGACTGCTACCTACAGCTGTTCGAGACCCAGTGCCAGATACATGGGGTCACTAATGCCGATAGGGTTACTATCTTAATTGGGAAACTATCCGGTAGGGCCCTGGAGGCTTTCCACACTGTCCCCTCCGAAGATCAAGGTACTATGACCGGGTGAAGGAGCGCATCCTTGCTCGGTATGGACTCACCCCGGAGGCTCACCGGCTAAAATTCAGGGGACTACAAAGACAAGAGGAGCAGCTGTATACCAAGTTTGCCCACCGCTTAGCTAGATCCTTGAACTCCTGGGTTACTGGGTGCCACATCACCACCCTAGACGAAGCTGTTCAACTCATCCTCCTGGAGCAGTTCTACAACCGCACCCCAGCAGAGATAAGGGACTGGGTAAAAGACAAGGGACCCAGAACAGCTGACCAAGCCGCTACCCTGGCCGATCAGCATGTGGATGCCTCTCGCCAGGCAGCCACCGACCCCCGGCCAGCAACTCGCCCCAGCTCGACTCCCAACGGTCTTTCGGCAGCCACAAACCTGGCCGCCCCCTGTTTACCCGGCCGGAAGCAGCAAACCCCGGGGGTGTTATGGGGGTGGACACCCCGGACATGTTATACGGAACTGCCCAGCCAGACAATGAAACCCCCAGCCCAGCCACCAAGGAAACCTGCCTCAACCTCGTGGGGGTCTCTTCAAGCCCGCACCTATCAGTCTGCTGCCCATTGTACCCATACAGTGAGCTCTGACCCCTATGCTGAGTGGAAAGGAGAAGAAGTGGGTGTCTTGCACCATGTCGGCTCAATGGACCAAGACAACCAACAACAACACTGGCAAGTTGTCTGGGTCAACGGGCAGGCGGCTCAAGGAATGAGAGATATGGGGGCCACCATTTCTTTGATCCAACCTCACCTTGTTCCCCCCTCAGGCTGCACTGGGCGCACCCTTGCTGTGAGGGTAGCGGTAGGTGAGGTCCTCAGGATTCCTACAGCCTGGGTCCATTTGGACTGGAAAACCGACTCCCGCAATGTAGAAGTGGGTGTTATGCACCACATCCCTGCCAAAGTCCTGTTGGTAAATGACCTCGGCCACCTTGTGTCCGCCTTTTTGGGGGATGCCTCTCCGGATACCTGCCCAGTGACTACCCGCCAGTAGGCCAGATGCCAAGCCACCGCACCAACTCTGGGGACCCAGGTATGACCTACCACCTCGATTCCTACCTTTCCCCGACTGCCCTTCCTTACTAACCACAAACTTACTGACACCCCCTCCTTGGCGACCCCCTCTGACTTCGCCAAAGAAACCTTGAGCGACCCAACCCTAGCCCCTTACCGAGACCGAGTAGGTGCTGACCCCCAGGGCCCTGGAGGCGAATGGTTCCAGTGGGAGGGAAAGCTCCTGTACTGGATCTCCAGGAGGAGAAAAGGACCGGCACCCAAACGCCAGCTGGTCGTACCGAAGAAGTTTCGGTCCGACCTACTGAACATAGGGCATGACATCCACTTAGCTGGCCACTTAGGAAAGCAAAGGACTCATCACCGCTTGACTATAACCTTCTTCTGGCCAGGCATTACAGCCGATATTAAGGAATACTGTAAATCCTGTGAGGTTTGCCAGAAGGTAGGAAAGACGGGTGACCATACGAAAGCTCCCCTCCATCCCCTGCCCATTATTGTGGGGCCATTAGCTCGGCCCAGCCCCTCAGGGAAGAAATACATCCTTACAGTGGTGGACTATGCCACCCGATACCCCGAGGCAATTCCCTTGGCCAATATCCAGGCGGAGACCATAGCAGATGCGATGCTCCGGATATTCACAAGGGTAGGCTTCCCTCGGGAAGTGGTTTCCGATCAGGGAATGCAGTTCACTGCGGAAATCACTTAACAACTCTGGGAGTTGTGCGGGATTAAACCCCTGCACAGTGCCCCTTACTATCCCCAGACAAATGGGCTGTGCGAGAGGTTTAACGGGACCCTAAAGCAACTTCTTCGGACATTCTCGGCCACTCACAAGGACTGGGAGAGATTCCTGCCGCACCTCCTCTTTGCATATCGAGAGGTTCCTCAGGAATCCACTGGGTTTTCCCCCTTTGAACTTTTATATGGGCGAAAGGTTAGGGGCCCGCTAGATTTGGTACGAGCCCACTGGGAGGGAGACACCGGGGGGAAGAGCACTCTGTTGTGGAGTACGTAATCCAGCTCAGAGACCGGCTGAAGGACCTGACTGCCCAGGTACGCGAGAACCTTCAAGCCTCTCAGCACAGGCAGAAGCGATGGTACGATCGCAATGCCCATACCCAAACCCTGATTGTGGGACAGAAGGTCCTCGCTCTGAAGCCTGTCAAAACCGACAAGCTACAGGCCTCTTGGCAAGGACCTTACCGGGTTGTGGAACAACTGAACACCACCACATACCTGGTAGCGAAGTGTTCAGATGAAAGGATCCGTCTGACCTTTCATGTGAACATGTTAAAGGCATACATAGAGAGACCCAGAGATGTGGCCGCTATCTGTGCGCCAGCAGTGGAGGACTCTGAAAGTCTTCCAATGCCGGAGCTTCCCGGACCTACTGACACCCCCCAGGGGGTGGATGACGTATCCCTAGATGATAGGTTAGGGCCCGGACAGAAAAGGCAGGTCCGGCGACTCTTGGAACAAAGAAGTGACATATTCTCTACTGTTTACCACCACAGCCATCCACCGGGTGGAGACCTCGGGACAGACCCCCCTGCGACAGGCTGCCTACAGGGTCCCCGAGGCTGTCAGGGACAGTATGCACCGGGAGCTCCGGGGAATGTTGGACCTCGGTGTCATTGAACCGTCCAACAGTCCCTGGGCTTCCCCGGTAGTGTTAGTACCCAAGAAGGATGAAACTACCCGGTTCATCATTGACTACTGTAGACTCAACGACAGAACCACCACTGACGCCTATCCCTTGCCCCGAGTAGATGACCTGTTAGATCGAATCGCCTGGGGCCACTTCCTGACCACCCTCGACCTATGCAAGGGTTATTGGCAGATCCCACTAGGCCCTGAATCCGTTCCCAAGTCCGTCTTCATCACCCCTTTCGGCCTCTACCAGTTTAAGGTCATGCCGTTTGGGATGAAGAACGCTCCAGCCACCTTTCAGAGGATAGTGGATCACCTGCTGGATGGCCTCCAAGACTATGCCTGTGCCTACTTGGACGACATCGCCATCTTTAGCGACACCTGGGAGGAACATTTGATCCACCTGGGCGCCGTTCTAGATCGCCTCAGAGCCACCGGGCTGACCCTGGGCCACCGAGTGGGCTGCGGGCAGCGGCCGGAGCCGGCCAAGGTTGAGGCAGTGGCAAACTGGCCTACCCCTCGAACCAAGACCCAGGTCTTAGCCTTCCTAGGAACCGCCGGCTATTACCGAAGGTTCGTCCACAATTATAGCACCCTCGCCAAACCCCTGACAGACCTGACTCGTAAAAGACTGCCCTGACAGGTACTGTGGTCCCCAGAATGTGAAAACGCCTTTCAGAGCCTCAAGTTTGCCTTGATCTCTGCCCCCGTCCTGGCCGCGCCTAACCCCGCCAAACGTTTCTGTGTTCACACCGATGCCTCCATGTTCGGGTTGGGTGCAGTGCTAAGCCAGGCAGACGAAGAAGGGCAAGACCACCCCGTAGCCTACATCAGTAGGAAGCTGCTGCCCAGGGAGGTAGGCTACGCGGCGGTGGAGAAGGAATGCCTGGCACTTGTATGGGCCCTCAAGAAATTGCAACCGTACCTATATGGAAAACCTTTCACTGTCCTCACCGACCACAATCCCCTGGTGTGGCTTAACCGAGTGTCGGGAGATAATGGACGTTTACTAAGATGGAGTTTAGCCCTGCAGCCCTTTAACTTCGTCGTTCAGTATAGGCCGGGAAAGAGCAATGGGAATGCAGATGGACTTTTCCGGCAGAAATAGAATGCTCGTTGGACAGCCCCAAATAGACCCGTGTGTATCTAGCCGGGTCTGCCGAACTGGAAGGGGGGAGATGTCACGGATACCAGGCTGCAAGGGTTAAACCCCTACCCCCTATAGCCTTCCCCCTGTTAGCTAGTCTATGTGTGAAGTGTTTGTATGAGTCATCCATTGTCCTTTTGTATGAGTCATCCATTGTCCTTTTGTAAGTCAGGATGTGATTAGAATCTGTTTAACCATTATCTGATGTTTGTCTCATTGTATAATATTTTGTGTAGTAACTACCCCCATCTGTTGGAAATGTATAAAAGCTGTGTTTTCTGTGCAATAAACCCCTACCCCCTATAACCTCACCCCTGTTGTTATCTAGTCTAGGTGTGCAGTGTCTTTCTGCTATTGTGTGAGTCATTCATTGTCCTTTTGTAAGTCAGGATTTGATTAGAATCTATTTAACTAAGCATTGTCTGATGTTTGTCTCATTGTATAATGTGTTTCCAATTGTGTAGTAACTACCACCCATCTGTTGGAAATGTATAAAAGCTGTGTTTTCTGTGCAATAAAGCAATTCTTCTTGTTTCACCTGTATAGGCTAGTCTGTCTAGTTGTTTGGGTTAGCTCCTGCTAGAATCACTTTCTTGGGCTACATAGCCACTTGTTCCAGGCAGAGGAAGGACCCGGTCGACGGCGCTACCCAGTCGGGGTAGCGGGGTATCCGTCACACTTCAAAGCCCGAACCACATCCAGATTATGAAGTTTTATCTTCAGGCCACGAAGGAGTTCAGACAGACTTCGTCCTTATTTGTGGTGTATTCAGGGAAACGCAGGGGGCAAAGGGCTTCTGCTACTTCTCTTTCCTTTTGATAGTATGATCCGTCTGGCATATAAGAAAGCGGGACACAAGACTCCTCAGAGGATTACGGCTCACTCAACTAGAGCTGTGGCCTCTTCTTGGGCCTTTAAGAATGAGGCCTCTTGGTCTTCCTTGCATACTTTTGCAAAGTTTTATAAATTTTACGTTTTTGCTTCGGCGGGAAAGGTTCTGCAGGCTGTAGTGCCCTCAGTTTAGGATCTGCCTCCTTTTGTCCTCTAGAGCTTGGGTATTTGCCCCCACAAGTAATGAATGAAGCAGTGGACTCTCCTCCCATTAAGATGGAAAAAATTATGCTTACCTGATAATTTAATTTCCATCTATGGGAGAAGAGTCCACTGCCCCTGCCCGTTTCTATGGTGGGCGGACCTAAGTTTAATTTTATTCTTCTGGCACCATTTATACTCTGATATTTCTCCTACTGTTCCTTGTTCCCTTGGCAGAATGACTGGGGGATGAGGGGAGTGGGGGAGGTATTTAAACCTTTGGCTGGGGTGTATTTGCCTCCTTCTGGTGGCCAGGTTCTTAATTCCCACAAGTAATGAATGAAGCAGTGGACTCTCCTCCGACAGATGAAAATTAAATTATCAGGTAAGCTTAATTTCTCCAACATTGGTGTGTCCGGTCCACGGCGTCATCCTTACTTGTGGGATATTCTCTTCCCCAACAGGAAATGGCAAAGAGTCCCAGCAAAGCTGGTCACATGATCCCTCCTAGGCTCCGCCCACCCCAGTCATTCTCTTTGCCGTTGCACAGGCAACATCTCCACGGAGATGGTTAAGAGTTTTTTGGTGTTTAAATGTAGTTTTATTCTTCTATCAAGTGTTTGTTATTTTAAAATAGTGCTGGTATGTACTATTTACTCTGAAACAGAAAAGGATGAAGATTTCTGTTTGTAAGAGGAAGATGATTTTAGCAGACAGTAACTAAAATCGATTGCTGTTTCCACACAGGACTGTTGAGATGAAGTAACTTCAGTTGGGGGAAACAGTTAGCAGTCTTTTCTGCTTAAGGTATGACTAGCCATATTTCTAACAAGACCATGTAATGCTGGAAGGCTGTCATTTCCCCTCATGGGGACTGGTAAGCCATTTTCTTAGTTAAACATAAAAGAATAAAGGGCTTCAAAAAGGGCTTAAAAACTGGTAGACATTTTTCTGGGCTAAAACGATTGCTTTACTAGGCATATTATGCAGATTCTAACTAATTATTGGTATTATAATCTTGGGGAACGTTTAGAAAAACGGCAGGCTCTGTGTTGGACACCTTTTTCAGATGGGGGCCTTTCTAGTTATAGACAGAGCCTCATTCTGGGACTGTATAGGGGTTAAATGTAAAAACGGCTCCGGTTCCGTTAATTTAAGGGTTAAAGCTCTGAAATTTGGTGTGCAATACTTTTAATGCTTTAAGACACTGTGGTGAAATTTTGGTGAATTTTGAACAATTCCTTCATACTTTTTCACATATTCAGTAATAAAGTGTTTTCAGTTTGAAATTTAAAGTGACAGTAACGGTTTTATTTTAAAACGTTTTTTGTGCTTTGTTGACAAGTTTAAGCCTGTTTAACATGTCTAAACCATCAGATAAGCTATGTTCTATATGTATGAAAGCCAATGTGTCTCCCCATTTAAATTTATGTGATAATTGTGCCATAGTGTCCAAACAAAGTAAGGACAGTAATGCCACAGATAATGATATTGCCCAAGATGATTCCTCAAATGAGGGGAGTAAACATGATACTACATCATCCCCTACTGTGTCTACACCAGTTATGCCCACACAGGAGGCCCCTAGTACATCTAGTGCGCCAATACTTATTACCATGCAACAATTAACGGCTGTAATGGATAACTCCATAGCAAATCTTTTATCCAAAATGCCTACTTATCAGAGAAAGCGCGATTGCTCTGTTTTAAACACTGAAGAGCAAGAGGACGCTGATGATAACTGTTCTGACATACCCTCACACCAATCTCAAGGGGCCATGAGGGAGGTTTTGTCTGATGGAGAAATTTCAGATTCAGGAAAAATTTCTCATCAAGCTGAACCTGATGTTGTGACATTTAAATTTAAATTAGAACATCTCCGCGCACTGCTTAAGGAGGTGTTATCTACTCTGGATGATTGTGACAATTTGGTCATTCCAGAGAAATTATGTAAGATGGACAAGTTCCTAGAGGTTCCGGTGCCCCCCGACGCTTTTCCTATACCCAAGCGGGTGGCGGACATAGTAAATAAAGAGTGGGAAAGGCCCGGCATACCTTTTGTTCCCCCCCCTATATTTAAGAAATTATTTCCTATAGTCGACCCCAGAAAGGACTTATGGCAGACAGTCCCCAAGGTCGAGGGGGCGGTTTCTACTCTAAACAAGCGCACTACTATTCCTATCGAAGATAGTTGTGCTTTCAAAGATCCTATGGATAAGAAATTAGAGGGTTTGCTTAAAAAGATTTTTGTACAGCAAGGTTACCTTCTACAACCAATTTCATGCATTGTTCCTGTCACTACGGCAGCGTGTTTCTGGTTCGAGGAACTAGAAAAATCGCTCAGTAAAGAATCTTCGTATGAGGAGGTTATGGACAGAGTTCAAGCACTTAAATTGGCTAACTCTTTTGTTTTAGTTGCCGCTTTGCAATTAGCTAGATTAGCGGCGAAAAATTCAGGGTTTGCTGTCATGGCGCGCAGAGTGCTTTGGCTAAAGTCTTGGTCAGCGGATGTGTCTTCCAAGACAAAATTGCTTAACATTCCTTTCAAAGGTAAAACATTATTTGGACCTGATTTGAAAGAGATTATTTCACACATCACTGGGGGAAAGGGCCACGCCCTCCCACAGGATAGGTCTTTTAAGGCTAATAATAAGCCTAATTTTCGTCCCTTTCGCAGAAACGGACCAGTCTCTAATTCTGTATCCTCTAAGCAAGAGGGTAATACTTCACAACCCAAACCAGCCTGGAAACCAATGCAAGGCTGGAACAAGGGTAAGCAGGCCAAGAAGCCTACCACTGCTACCAAAACAGCATGAAGGGATAGCCCCCGATCCGGGACCGGATCTAGTGGGGGGCAGACTTTCTCTGTTTGCTCAGGCTTGGGCAAGAGATGTTCAGGATCCTTGAGCGCTAGAAATAGTTTCTCAAGGTTATCTCCTGGAATTCAAGGAACTACCCCCAAGGGGAAGGTTCCACAGGTCTCAATTATCTTCAAACCAAATAAAGAGACATGCATTCTTACATTGTGTAGAAGACCTGTTAAAGATGGGAGTGATACATCCAGTTCCAATAAGAGAACAAGGAATGGGATTTTATTCCAATCTGTTCATAGTTCCCAAAAAAGAGGGAACATTCAGACCAATTTTGGATCTAAAGATCCTAAACAAATTTCTCAGGGTACCATCGTTCAAAATGGAAACAATTCGAACGATCCTACCTACTATCCTGGAAAATCAATTTATGACTACCGTGGATTTAAAGGATGCGTACCTACATATTCCTATCCACAAGGAACATCATCAGTTCCTAAGGTTCGCTTTTCTGGACAAGCATTACCAGTTTGTGGCACTTCCATTTGGATTAGCCACTGCTCCAAGGATTTTCACAAAGGTACTAGGGTCCCTTCTAGCGGTTCTAAGACCAAGGGGCATTGCAGTAGTACCTTACTTGGACGACATCCTGATTCAAGCGTCGTCCCTGTCAAAAGCAAAGGCTCATACGGACATCGTCCTAGCCTTTCTCAGATCTCACGGATGGAAGGTGAACAAAGAAAAAAGTTCTCTGTCCCCGTCAACAAGAGTTCCCTTCTTGGGAACAATAATAGATTCCTTAGAAATGAGGATTTTTCTGACAGAGGTCAGAAAATCAAAACTTCTAAGCTCTTGTCAAGTACTTCATTCTGTTCCTCGTCCTTCCATAGCGCAGTGCATGGAAGTAATAGGATTGATGGTTGCAACAATGGACATAGTTCCTTTTGCACAAATTCATCTAAGACCATTACAACTGTGCATGCTCAGACAGTGGAATGGGGATTATACAGACTTGTCTCCGATGATTCAAGTAGATCAAAAGACCAGAGATTCACTCCGTTGGTGGCTGACCCTGGACAATCTGTCACAGGGAATGAGCTTCCGCAGACCAGAGTGGGTCATTGTCACGACCGACGCCAGCCTAGTGGGCTGGGGCACGGTCTGGGAATCCCTGAAAGCTCAGGGTCTATGGTCTCGGGAAGAGTCTCTTCTCCCGATAAACATTCTGGAACTGAGAGCGATATTCAATGCTCTCAGAGCTTGGCCTCAACTACCAAAGGCCAAATTCATAAGGTTTCAGTCAGACAACATGACGACCGTTGCATATAGCAATCATCAGGGGGGAACAAGGACTTCCCTGGCGATGAAAGAAGTGACCAAGATAATTCAATGGGCGGAAGATCACTCCTGCCACTTGTCTGCGATCCACATCCCAGGAGTGGAAAATTGGGAAGCGGATTTTCTGAGTCGTCAGACATTCCATCCGGGGGAGTGGGAACTCCATCCGGAAATCTTTGCCCAAATAACTCAATTATGGGGCATTCCAGACATGGATCTGATGGCGTCTCGTCAGAACTTCAAGGTTCCTTGCTACGGGTCCAGATCCAGGGATCCCAAGGCGACCCTAGTAGATGCACTAGTAGCACCTTGGACCTTCAACCTAGCTTATGTATTCCCACCGTTTCCTCTCATCCCCAGGCTGGTAGCCAGGATCAATCAGGAGAGGGCCTCGGTGATCTTGATAGCTCCTGCGTGGCCACGCAGGACTTGGTATGCAGACCTGGTGAATATGTCATCGGCTCCACCATGGAAGCTACCTTTGAGACAGGACCTTCTTGTTCAGGGTCCATTCGAACATCCGAATCTGGTTTCCCTCCAACTGACGGCTTGGAGATTGAACGCTTGATTTTATCAAAGCGTGGGTTTTCAGATTCTGTAATAGATACTCTGATTCAGGCTAGAAAGCCTGTAACTAGAAAGATTTACCATAAAATATGGAAAAAATATATCTGTTGGTGTGAATCTAAAGGATTCCCATGGAACAAGATAAAAATTCCTAAGATTCTATCCTTTCTACAAGAAGGTTTGGAGAAAGGATTATCTGCAAGTTCTCTGAAGGGACAGATCTCTGCTTTATCTGTTTTACTTCACAAAAGACTGGCAGCTGTGCCAGATGTTTAAGCATTTGTTCAGGCTCTGGTTAGGATCAAGCCTGTTTACAGACCTTTGACTCCTCCCTGGAGTCTAAATCTAGTTCTTTCAGTTCTTCAAGGGGTTCAGTTTGAACCCTTACATTCCGTAGATATTAAGTTATTATCTTGGAAAGTTTTGTTTTTGGTTGCAATTTCTCCAACATAGGTGTGTCCGGTCCACGGCGTCATCCTTACTTGTGGGATATTCTCTTCCCCAACAGGAAATGGCAAAGAGCCCAGCAAAGCTGGTCACATGATCCCTCCTAGGCTCCGCCTACCCCAGTCATTCTCTTTGCCGTTGTACAGGCAACATCTCCACGGAGATGGCTTAGAGTTTTTTAGTGTTTAACTGTAGTTTTTATTATTCAATCAAGAGTTTGTTATTTTGAAATAGTGCTGGCATGTACTATTTACTCAGAAACAGAAAAGAGATGAAGATTTCTGTTTGTATGAGGAAAATGATTTTAGCAACCGTCACTAAAATCCATGGCTGTTCCACACAGGACTGTTGAGAGCAATTAACTTCAGTTGGGGGAACAGTGAGCAGTCTCTTGCTGCTTGAGGTATGACACATTCTAACAAGACGATGTAATGCTGGAAGCTGTCATTTTCCCTATGGGATCCGGTAAGCCATGTTTATTACGATCGTAAATAAGGGCTTCACAAGGGCTTATTAAGACTGTAGACTTTTTCTGGGCTAAATCGATTCATTATTAACACATATTTAGCCTTGAGGAATCATTTTATCTGGGTATTTTGATATAATAATATCGGCAGGCACTGTTTTAGACACCTTATTCTTAGGGGCTTTCCCAAAGCATAGGCAGAGCCTCATTTTCGCGCCGGTGTGGCGCACTTGTTTTTGAGAGGCATGGCATGCAGTCGCATGTGAGAGGAGCTCTGATACTTAGAAAAGGCTTTCTGAAGGCGTCATTTGGTATCGTATTCCCCTTTGGGCTTGGTTGGGTCTCAGCAAAGCAGATACCAGGGACTGTAAAGGGGTTAAAGTTCAAAACGGCTCCGGTTCCGTTATTTTAAGGGTTAAAGCTTCCAAATTTGGTGTGCAATACTTTTAAGGCTTTAAGACACTGTGGTGAAAATTTGGTGAATTTTGAACAATTCCTTCATGTTTTTTCGCAATTGCAGTAATAAAGTGTGTTCAGTTTAAAATTTAAAGTGACAGTAACGGTTTTATTTTAAAACGTTTTTTGTACTTTGTTATCAAGTTTATGCCTATTTAACATGTCTGAACTACCAGATAGACTGTGTTCTGAATGTGGGGAAGCCAGAATTCCTATTCATTTAAATAAATGTGATTTATGTGACAATGACAATGATGCCCAAGATGATTCCTCAAGTGAGGGGAGTAAGCATGGTACTGTATCATTCCCTCCTTCGTCTACACGAGTCTTGCCCACTCAGGAGGCCCCTAGTACATCTAGCGCGCCAATACTCCTTACTATGCAACAATTAACGGCTGTAATGGATAATTCTGTCAAAAACATTTTAGCCAAAATGAACACTTATCAGCGTAAGCGCGATTGCTCTGTTTTAGATACTGAAGAGCATGACGACGCTGATAATAATATTTCTGAAGGGCCCCTAACCCAGTCTGATGGGGCCAGGGAGGTTTTGTCTGAGGGAGAAATTACTGATTCAGGGAACATTTCTCAACAAGCTGATCTGGCACCACTATGGAGGAGAAACCCAGGCCCCCAAAATACACCAAATCCACCACAAAACCCTCAAAAAAAGAAAAGACCCTTTCCAAACGGGGAAGACGAGGGAGAGGGCACTCCTCAAAAAAAGAGCAACTACAGAAATTAAAAAAAGGGATTTTTAATCTATCTTCTCATCAGCTTTCTGATGATGAGGTAAGAATACTAGGGCGAGGCTTGTCCTTTTGTCCACCCAACCCACACAAAATTTTTGATTTGTTCGTAGATCTAAATAAATATACAAGAAAACTGGCCTTACAAAGATATTTTTCGTTAAAAACACTCAAAAGGAAAAACATTTCTGGCACACCCATTCTTACCAACAACATGAATAGTCAGACTCTAATGCAAACTATATACATAGAACCTGACATGCTAGCGGAAGAACTATTTGAGGGATATGTCCATACCTCTCTCGCCCCCCCCTCTAGCTTTAATCCACCTAAAGATGACGTAACATACATCGATCTATTCCAACAGCTAGTTATGGAGGATCTAGAGAAAATCCCCAAATTTCCTAAAGGTCACAAGAAACTTTGGCCACATGAGTATAGAGCCTTACAGTCGCTTGCCAATGATCCCACTCTGGTGATCAGGCAGGCAGACAAGGGGGGAGGTATAGTGCTTCAAGACTATACAGATTATGTCAGTGAAGCACAGAATATTCTTCATAACACAGAATATTATAGAAAACTAGAGGTGGACCCCACACAAACCTTTTTGAAAAAACTATTGCGGATACTGGAAGATGGTAGTAGTGATGGAATACTTAATTCTAAAGAAAGGAAATATCTTACTCCTTCACATCCCTCTATCCCTTACTACTACCATCTTCCAAAAATCCATAAGAACCCTGCACAACCCCCAGGAAGGCCCATTATCGCAGGCATGAATAGCCTTACGGATAAATTATCAGGATATATAGATAGCTACTTACAGAAATATGTTCAAAATCTTTCATCATATATTCGTGATACTACAGATTTATTACAAAAACTTGAAGGGGTTAAATGTGATAAAGATTCTATTTGGGTAACTGCAGATGTGAGTGCTTTATATTCAAACATATCTCATGAATTAGGCATATCTACAGTGAGACATTTTTTGGAGGATGACTTATACATGCCTGCCAAACAAAAGGAATACTTGCTTAGTCTTATTGAATTTATTTTAAAACATAATTATTTTAAGTTTTTAGATGAATTTTACCTACAAATTAAAGGTACGGCCATGGGCACCAGGTTTGCCCCCAGTTTCGCAAATCTTTTTATGGGTTATTTTGAAAATAGATACATATATAACTCTAACTGGTGGGGCAACCTGGTGTACTATGGCCGCTACATAGATGACCTTTTATTTGTTTTTAAAGGGACCATTGATGATGCACACTGTTTTTGTACATTTTTAAACAACAATGATATGGGCATCCAGTTCACTTCCAATGTGCAACCAGACAGAATTGAATTTTTAGATCTTAACCTTTCTTTTGATAGAAATCATGATATCTGTACTTGTACATATTTTAAGACTGTGGATTGCAATAATTTTTTACATTACTCTAGTAACCATTATTCACAATGGAAGAATAATATTCCGTTCAGTCAGTTTTGCCGTATAAAACGGAACTGTAGTTCAGACGATACATTTCATGAGCAGTCACAAATTCTAATAGAAAGATTCAGAGAAAAAGGGTACCCCCTAGAAGTCATTAACAATGGATATAGGAAGGCTTGTGAGAGAGATAGGGTTTCAATACTTAATTCCAATAAAAATCACAATAATATTCAGACACCAAAGGTAAATAATATGAAAGAACAACCCCTGTTCGTTACTCAATTTAACTCTAATCATAAACTTATAAGAAAGACTTTACAAAAACACTGGCCCATTTTACTTAAAGATCCCATACTGAAAAGAAACTTAAATCCTACCCCTAGCATTGTATATAGGAGAGCGCCTAACATTAAACAATCATTAGCGCCCAGTAAAGTGGTCATCTCCAAAAAAGCAATTAAAGATACATCGAATAATAGAAATAATAATAATAGAAAAATGGGCCATAAAGGTGTTTTTAGATGTGGCAAATCAAGATGCTATATGTGTCAATATATAACCCATGGAGCAAAAAAGATTACAGCACATACGACAGGAAGGTCATATCAGATAGGACAATACCTCACATGTAGCTCATCTTTTGTCATCTATGTGTTATCCTGCAAATGTGGGATACAGTACCTAGGGCGCACAATACGTAACATCCGCACCAGATGGAGTGAACATTTCAGAAACATTCGACATGAATCTGATAAACATAGTGTCTCAAGACACCACATACAAGAACATAAGGGGGAACCATGTAGTTTCAAAATCGCCCCCATTGAAAGCATTTTACCCTCCAACAAATATAATAGATTCATTAAGCTTCGTCAAAGAGAGACTTTTTGGATCCATAAATTTGGATCACTTTTTCCAGATGGTCTCAACGAAGTCATTGACTCTGCTGCTTTTTAATTTTAATTTATATATTATTTTAGTAATTTCATGGTTACATTCACTTCTTTTTTACTGATGTTGTTATCCCCCCATATACTTTATCATTATTACATATATATTATAGATTTAGATTGGGGACAAGTCCTATATTAGTTACACACATAGAAGTACATATATTAGTTCACATTATCAATAATTCTTGGAAGTGTACACAGTATTTATATTTCATTATATACACACCTTGTATTATCAGTATCACACATATAAGGTTAATTATTACTTGCAACAGTATTAGGTAGATACACCTCACATATCACTGTTATTATTTGATTATTTATATATTCACACATCAGAAACCATTGGTGATCCTAAAATCACAACTTATAGTTTTAGCACTTTGACCATTAATGGTCTTTTACTTCATATTATATTTTTACATAAGACACACTATTTTTCTACACATATTATATTTTTATATAAGACACACTATTCTTCTACACGGATGGGTAGTAATATTATTTATAGTACCATGACCATAGTCTATATATAATTTTTTTTGAATTTAGGAGGGAACTCTATTCACTAGTAATTGGGGGTACAGAATTAGTATTATTCATAAAATGTTCACTGTATATATCACTATTTAAGTGTATAATTGTTACAATAAATTAATGTTTTATTTCAGTATAGGATTTAGATACATATTATATGTATATAATTAGAATGCAGACACTGAATCTAAATATCGTATTAAGAGTTGTAAAAAATCCCTTTAATTGTAGAGTACATCGCAGTGTAGATACCATCATTATAGAGATGGTTGCACTTAGAAACAACATGTATAGGATTTACACCTCTAAAGAGATATAGAAAATAGGAACGGAATAGTTCGCCAAACTGATTCAGATAGTGCAATAGAGTTTATTTTAAAATATGCAGGATTTAGTCATTCCTTATTTATGATGTATTATTCTTTAGAATAAACCTTTTTAATATTATATTTAGTATATTCATTTTACACATATTTTTATCATTAGATATATAGTGTTAACAAAAGCAAAGAATTTCATTTAGGAGTAGTACAAATAAATTTATTCATAATAGCGTTGTTACGACAGGAGGTCCCTTTAATAAATTAAAATGAGAAAATCGTATACCATTTCGAGAATATATATATCATCTAGATAGATATTTAATGCATCATATCCAAGTATTTGATAGTGGAAATTTAATTTCATATGAAGCCCATTATCAATATATATAGGTACTATTTAGTTCTTAGCTTGGTTACACATTGGAAGCGAAATCGAGAGATTTTATTAATCGCCACTTTTTGGAGGCCCGTTTTGAGGAGGAAATGTGCAGGAAGCTCGCAATATTAAGTAGACAACTATATTGTTACGTTTTATGATTATACCATTGTTTTTTATGATTATACCATTGTTTGTAACTTGTTGGATACATGTATCTATTCAAATTATGTTACTAAGTATCAGCTGGATGTGTTTCAACAGCCAATGGCTGACAGCTACACGCCTATTGGGTCTGATGGGGGGAGGGAGGATTTGGTAATGAGCGGCAATATATAGCCGATTCAAATGTTTATACAAATATGCCTGAAGAAACGGCCCATAAGCAGCCGAGAAACGCGTAGCAAAGAATATATACCTGATATCTATTTGTGGAATCTGTATGGTTGTTGTTTTTAACACTGATTAAAATCTATTTTTTATACCATCGCATATGATTCCATGATAAGTATATCCTCATTACCAATCCTTGGGAGCTAGTCCGTTACCAGTTCCTGCTGGTGCTGGAGATCAGCACTAAAGAGACACAGCGGCTCAGACTTTGACGATTACCACAGCGAGAGAGTGCACCGGAGAGAGCTAGCTGGCTTGCTCTGATAGCCAGTCTGCGCCTACCAGCACATTGGTGTGCTAAGTCAAAGTGTGAGTACCCTGGGCATAGTATACTTGTACAGGGGGGTTTATATCACACTGGATACACACATTTGTCGCTTCTGTTTCCCCTCCACCCCTATAGATCTGCCTCCGGTCACTTAGGAACTAAGAGGGCATTCACAGGAGAACAGTGCAGCACCATCGGCAGCAACTGGTGTTGCTTACATCATTTGGACATTATATATATGGACATTACACATTCTTTTGGGACAGAATATTAATTGTTGCATCGTCTGTATGGTGAGAGTCCATGATCCGTTCATAACCATTCGTATATATTGCTTGTCATTGTCTACATTATTAATTATTATTTTTTATTATTTTTTGTTTTTTATTACTTAGTTGTCATAGCGCCCTCTTGTGTGTCTATCACACGTATATTTTTATTCTTTTTATCCATTTTATTGGTATTGAGAGGTGCAGCTGGTCTTTCATCCATTCATTTATGTTAGATTCACGTTAGATTCACTGATTATTTTAGCGCCCTCTAGCGTCTAAGGCTACAGTTGTTTCTCAACAAGCTGAACCTGATGTGATTGCATTTAAATTTAAGTTGGAACATCTCCGCATTCTGCTTAAGGAGGTATTATCCACTCTGGATGATTGTGACAAGTTGGTCATCCCAGAGAAACTATGTAAAATGGACAAGTTCCTAGAGGTGCCGGGGCTCCCAGAAGCTTTTCCTATACCCAAGCGGGTGGCGGACATTGTTAATAAAGAATGGGAAAGGCCCGGTATTCCTTTCGTCCCTCCCCCCATATTTAAAAAATTGTTTCCTATGGTCGACCCCAGAAAGGACTTATGGCAGACAGTCCCCAAGGTCGAGGGAGCGGTTTCCACTTTAAACAAACGCACCACTATACCCATAGAGGATAGTTGTGCTTTCAAAGATCCTATGGATAAAAAATTAGAAGGTTTGCTTAAAAAAATGTTTGTTCAGCAGGGTTACCTTCTACAACCAATTTCATGCATTGTCCCTGTCGCTACAGCCGCATGTTTCTGGTTCGATGAGCTGATAAAGGCGGTCGATAGTGATTCTCCTCCTTATGAGGAGATTATGGACAGAATCAATGCTCTCAAATTGGCTAATTCTTTCACCCTAGACGCCACTTTGCAATTGGCTAGGTTAGCGGCTAAGAATTCAGGGTTTGCTATTGTGGCGCGCAGAGCGCTTTGGTTGAAATCTTGGTCGGCTGATGCGTCTTCCAAGAACAAGCTACTTAACATTCCTTTCAAGGGGAAAACGCTGTTTGGCCCTGACTTGAAAGAGATTATCTCTGATATCACTGGGGGTAAGGGCCACGCCCTTCCTCAGGATCGGCCTTTCAAGGCAAAAAATAAACTTAATTTTCGTCCCTTTCGTAGAAACGGACCAACCCAAAGTGCTACGTCCTCTAAGCAAGAGGGTAATACTTCTCAAGCCAAGCCAGCTTGGAGACCAATGCAAGGCTGGAACAAGGGAAAGCAGGCCAAGAAACCTGCCACTGCTACCAAGACAGCATGAAATGTTGGCCCCCGATCCGGGACCGGATCTGGTGGGGGGCAGACTCTCTCTCTTCGCTCAGGCTTGGGCAAGAGATGTTCTGGATCCTTGGGCGCTAGAAATAGTCTCCCAAGGTTATCTTCTGGAATTCAAGGGACTTCCCCCAAGGGGGAGGTTCCACAGGTCTCAGTTGTCTTCAGACCACATAAAAAGACAGGCATTCTTACATTGTGTAGAAGACCTGTTAAAAATGGGAGTGATTCATCCTGTTCCATTAAGAGAACAAGGGATGGGGTTCTACTCCAATCTGTTCATAGTTCCCAAAAAAGAGGGAACGTTCAGACCAATCTTAGATCTCAAGATCTTAAACAAGTTTCTCAAGGTTCCATCGTTCAAGATGGAAACCATTCGAACTATTCTTCCTTCCATCCAGGAAGGTCAATTCATGACCACGGTGGATTTAAAGGATGCGTATCTACATATTCCTATCCACAAGGAACATCATCGGTTCCTAAGGTTCGCATTCCTGGACAAACATTACCAGTTCGTGGCGCTTCCTTTCGGATTAGCCACTGCTCCAAGGATTTTCACAAAGGTACTAGGGTCCCTTCTAGCTGTGCTAAGACCAAGGGGCATTGCTGTAGTACCTTACTTGGACGACATTCTGATTCAAGCGTCGTCCCTTCCTCAAGCAAAGGCTCACACGGACATTGTCCTGGCCTTTCTCAGATCTCACGGATGGAAAGTGAACGCGGAAAAGAGTTCTCTATCTCCGTCAACAAGGGTTCCCTTCTTGGGAACAATAATAGACTCCTTAGAAATGAGGATTTTCCTGACAGAGGTCAGAAAAACAAAACTTCTAGACTCTTGTCGGATACTTCATTCCGTTCCTCTTCCTTCCATAGCTCAGTGCATGGAAGTGATCGGGTTGATGGTAGCGGCAATGGACATAGTTCCTTTTGCGCGCATTCATCTAAGACCATTACAACTGTGCATGCTCAGTCAGTGGAATGGGGACTATACAGACTTGTCTCCGAAGATACAAGTAAATCAGAGGACCAGAGACTCACTCCGTTGGTGGCTGTCCCTGGACAACCTGTCACAAGGGATGACATTCCGCAGACCAGAGTGGGTCATTGTCACGACCGACGCCAGTCTGATGGGCTGGGGCGCGGTCTGGGGATCCCTGAAAGCTCAGGGTCTTTGGTCTCGGGAAGAATCTCTTCTACCGATAAATATTCTGGAACTGAGAGCGATATTCAATGCTCTCAAGGCTTGGCCTCAGCTAGCGAGGGCCAAGTTCATACGGTTTCAATCAGACAACATGACAACTGTTGCGTACATCAACCATCAGGGGGGAACAAGGAGTTCCCTAGCGATGGAAGAAGTGACCAAAATCATTCTATGGGCGGAGTCTCACTCCTGCCACCTGTCTGCTATCCACATCCCAGGAGTGGAAAATTGGGAAGCGGATTTTCTGAGTCGTCAGACATTGCATCCGGGGGAGTGGGAACTCCATCCGGAAATCTTTGCCCAAGTCACTCAGCTGTGGGGCATTCCAGACATGGATCTGATGGCCTCTCGTCAGAACTTCAAAGTTCCTTGCTACGGGTCCAGATCCAGGGATCCCAAGGCGGCTCTAGTGGATGCACTAGTAGCACCTTGGACCTTCAAACTAGCTTATGTGTTCCCGCCGTTTCCTCTCATCCCCAGGCTGGTAGCCAGGATCAATCAGGAGAGGGCGTCGGTGATCTTGATAGCTCCTGCGTGGCCACGCAGGACTTGGTATGCAGATCTGGTGAATATGTCATCGGCTCCACCTTGGAAGCTACCTTTGAGACGAGACCTTCTTGTTCAGGGTCCGTTCGAACATCCGAATCTGGTTTCACTCCAGCTGACTGCTTGGAGATTGAACGCTTGATCTTATCGAAGCGAGGGTTCTCAGATTCTGTTATCGATACTCTTGTTCAGGCCAGAAAGCCTGTAACTAGAAAGATTTACCACAAAATTTGGAAAAAATATATCTGTTGGTGTGAATCTAAAGGATTCCCTTGGGACAAGGTTAAGATTCCTAGGATTCTATCCTTCCTTCAAGAAGGATTGGAAAAAGGATTATCTGCAAGTTCCCTGAAGGGACAGATTTCTGCCTTGTCTGTGTTACTTCACAAAAAGCTGGCAGCTGTGCCAGATGTTCAAGCCTTTGTTCAGGCTCTGGTTAGAATTAAGCCTGTTTACAAACCTTTGACTCCTCCTTGGAGTCTCAATTTGGTTCTTTCAGTTTTTCAGGGGGTTCCGTTTGAACCCTTACATTCCGTTGATATTAAGTTATTATCTTGGAAAGTTTTGTTTTTAGTTGCAATTTCTTCTGCTAGAAGAGTTTCAGAATTATCTGCTCTGCAGTGTTCTCCTCCTTATCTGGTGTTCCATGCAGATAAGGTGGTTTTACGTACTAAACCTGGTTTTCTTCCAAAAGTTGTTTCTAACAAAAACATTAACCAGGAGATTATCGTACCTTCTCTGTGTCCGAAACCAGTTTCAAAGAAGGAACGGTTGTTACACAATTTGGATGTTGTTCGCGCTCTAAAATTCTATTTAGATGCTACAAAGGATTTTAGACAAACATCTTCCTTGTTTGTTGTTTATTCCGGTAAAAGGAGAGGTCAAAAAGCAACTTCTACCTCTCTTTCTTTTTGGATTAAAAGCATCATCAGATTGGCTTACGAGACTGCCGGACGGCAGCCTCCCGAAAGAATCACAGCTCATTCCACTAGGGCTGTGGCTTCCACATGGGCCTTCAAGAATGAGGCTTCTGTTGATCAGATATGTAGGGCAGCGACTTGGTCTTCACTGCACACTTTTACCAAATTTTACAAGTTTGATACTTTTGCTTCTTCTGAGGCTATTTTTGGGAGAAAGGTTTTGCAAGCCGTGGTGCCTTCCATTTAGGTGACCTGATTTGCTCCCTCCCTTCATCCGTGTCCTAAAGCTTTGGTATTGGTTCCCACAAGTAAGGATGACGCCGTGGACCGGACACACCTATGTTGGAGAAAACAGAATTTATGTTTACCTGATAAATTACTTTCTCCAACGGTGTGTCCGGTCCACGGCCCGCCCTGGTTTTTTTAATCAGGTCTGATAATTTTTTTTTCTTTAACTACAGTCACCACGGTACCATATGGTTTCTCCTATGCAAATATTCCTCCTTAACGTCGGTCGAATGACTGGGGTAGGCGGAGCCTAGGAGGGATCATGTGACCAGCTTTGCTGGGCTCTTTGCCATTTCCTGTTGGGGAAGAGAATATCCCACAAGTAAGGATGACGCCGTGGACCGGACACACCGTTGGAGAAAGTAATTTATCAGGTAAACATAAATTCTGTTTTCTTCTGCTAGAAGAGTTTCAGAGTTATCTGCTCTGCAGTGTTCTCCGCCCTATCTGGTGTTCCATGCAGATAAGGTGGTTTTGCGTACTAAGCCTGGTTTTCTTCCGAAAGTTGTTTCCAACAAAAATATTAACCAGGAGATAGTTGTACCTTCTTTGTGTCCGAATCCAGTTTCACGTTTGTTACACAATTTGGACGTAGTCCGTGCTCTAAAATTCTATTTAGAGGCTACTAAAGATTTCAGACAAACATCTTCCTTGTTTGTTGTTTATTCTGGTAAAAGGAGAGGTCAAAAAGCGACTTCTACCTCTCTTTCCTTTTGGCTTAAAAGCATTATCCGATTGGCTTATGGGACTGCCGGGCGGCGGCCTCCTGGGGGAGTCGCGGCTCACTCCACTGGGGCTGTGGCTTCCGCATGGGCCTTCAGGAACGAGGCTTCTGTTGACCAGATATGTAAGGCAGCGACTTGGTCTTCACTGCACACTTTTGCCAAATTTTACAAATTTGATACTTTTGCTTCTTCGGAGGCTATTTTTGGGAGAAAGGTTTTGCAAGCCGTGGTGCCTTCCATTTAGGTGACCTGATTTGCTCCCTCCCTTCATCCGTGTCCTAAAGCTTTGGTATTGGTTCCCACAAGTAAGGATGACGCCGTGGACCGGACACACCAATGTTGGAGAAAACAGAATTTATGCTTACCTGATAAATTACTTTCTCCAACGGTGTGTCCGGTCCACGGCCCGCCCTGGTTTTTTAATTAGGTCTGATGAATTATTTTCTCTAACTACAGTCACCACGGTATCATATGGTTTCTCCTATATATATTTCCTCCTGTCAGTCGGTCGAATGACTGGGGTGGGCGGAGCCTAGGAGGGATCATGTGACCAGCTTTGCTGGGACTCTTTGCCATTTCCTGTTGGGGAAGAGAATATCCCACAAGTAAGGATGACGCCGTGGACCGGACACACCGTTGGAGAAAGTAATTTATCAGGTAAGCATAAATTCTGTTTTATGTTTTCTATTATTGTTTATGTAGTCAAAAAACTGAGGTAAAAATACAAGTCCTTGACCTTGTAGTACAAACGCACCGAGATCACAGAAATATTTGTGTGGGTTAGTGCGGCCTGCACTTGAGGGTTTGTAAACTCATATTTCTCCAACATAGGTGTGTCCGGTCCACGGCGTCATCCTTACTTGTGGGATATTCTCTTCCCCAACAGGAAATGGCAAAGAGCCCAGCAAAGCTGGTCACATGATCCCTCCTAGGCTCCGCCTACCCCAGTCATTCTCTTTGCCGTTGTACAGGCAACATCTCCACGGAGATGGCTTAGAGTTTTTTAGTGTTTAACTGTAGTTTTTCATTATTCAATCAAGAGTTTGTTATTTTCAAATAGTGCTGGTACGTACTATTTACTCAGAAACAGAAAAGAGATGAAGAATTCTGTTTGTATGAGGAAAATGATTTTAGCAACCGTAACTAAAATCCATGGCTGTTCCACACAGGACTGTTGAGAGCATTAACTTCAGTTGGGGGAACAGTTTGCAGTCCTTTGCTGCTTGAGGTATGACACATTCTAACAAGACGATGTAATGCTGGAAGCTGTCATTTTCCCTATGGGATCCGGTAAGCCATGTTTATTACGATTGTAAATAAGGGCTTCACAAGGGCTTATTTAGACTGTAGACATTTTTTGGGCTAAATCGATTGATATTAACACTTATTTAGCCTTGAGGAATCATTTATTCTGGGTATTTTGATATAATAATATCGGCAGGCACTGTTTTAGACACCTTATTCTTTAGGGGCTTTCCCAAAGCATAGGCAGAGTCTCATTTTCGCGCCGGTGTTGCGCACTTGTTTTTGAGAGGCATGGCATGCAGTCGCATGTGAGAGGAGCTCTGATACTTTTAAAAGACTTCTGAAGGCATCATTTGGTATCGTATTCCCCTTGGGTTTGGTTGGGTCTCAGCAAAGCAGATACCAGGGACTGTAAAGGGGTTAAAGCTTAAAACGGCTCCGGTTCCGTTATTTTAAGGGTTAAAGCTTCCAAAATTGGTGTGCAATATTTTCAAGACTTTAAGACACTGTGGTGAAAGTTTGGTGAATTTTGAACAATTCCTTCATGTTTTTTCGCAATTGCAGTAATAAAGTGTGTTCAGTTTAAAATTTAAAGTGACAGTAACGGTTTTATTTCAAAACGTTTTTTGTACTTTCTTATCAAGTTTATGCCTGTTTAACATGTCTGAACTACCAGATAGACTGTGTTCTGAATGTGGGGAAGCCAGAATTCCTATTCATTTAAATAAATGTGATTTATGTGATAATGACAATGATGCCCAAGATGATTCCTCAAGTGAGGGGAGTAAGCATGGTACTGCATCATTCCCTCCTTCGTCTACACGAGTCTTGCCCACTCAGGAGGCCCCTAGTACATCTAGCGCGCCAATACTCCTTACTATGCAACAATTAACGGCTGTAATGGATAATTCTGTCAAAAACATTTTAGCCAAAATGAACCCTTGTCAGCGTAAGCGTGGATGCTCTGTTTTAGTTACTGAAGAGCATGACGACGCTGATATTAATATCTCTGAAGGGCCCCTAACCCAATCTGAGGGGGCCAGGGAGGTTTTGTCTGAGGGAGAAATTACTGATTTAGGGAACATTTCTCAGCAGGCTGAATCTGATGTGATTACTTTTAAATTTAAATTGGAACATCTCCGCATTTTGCTTAAGGAGGTATTATCCACTCTGGATGATTGTGAAAATTTGGTCATCCCAGAGAAACTATGTAAAATGGACAAGTTCCTAGAGGTGCCGGGGCTCCCAGAAGCTTTTCCTATACCCAAGCGGGTGGCGGACATTGTTAATAAAGAATGGGAAAGGCCCGGTATTCCTTTCGTCCCTCCCCCCATATTTAAAAAATTGTTTCCTATGGTCGACCCCAGAAAGGACTTATGGCAGTCAGTCCCCAAGGTCGAGGGAGCGGTTTCTACTTTAAACAAACGCACCACTATTCCCATAGAGGATAGTTGTGCTTTCAAAGATCCTATGGATAAAAAATTAGAAGGTTTGCTTAAAAAGATGTTTGTTCAGCAGGGTTACCTTCTACAACCCATTTCATGCATTGTCCCTGTCACTACAGCCGCATATTTCTGGTTTGATGAACTGATTAAGGTGCTCGATAGTGACTCTCCTCCTTATGAGGAGATTATGGACAGAGTCAATGCTCTCAAATTGGCTAATTCTTTCACTCTAGACGCCTCTTTGCAATTGGCTAAGTTAGCGGCTAAGAATTCTGGGTTTGCTATTGTGGCGCGCAGAGCGCTTTGGTTGAAATCTTGGTCGGCTGATGCGTCTTCCAAGAACAAGCTACTAAACATTCCTTTCAAGGGGAAAACGCTGTTTGGTCCTGACTTGAAAGAGATTATCTCTGATATCACTGGGGGTAAGGGTCATGCCCTTCCTCAGGATCGGCCTTTCAAGGCAAAAAATAGACCTAATTTTCGTCCCTTTCGTAAAAACGGACCAGCCCAAGGTGCTACGTCCTCTAAGCAAGAGGGTAATACTTCTCAGGCCAAGCCAGCTTGGAGACCAATGCAAGGCTGGAACAAGGGAAAGCAGGCAAAGAAACCTGCCACTGCTACCAAGACAGCATGAAATATCGGCCCCCGATCCGGGACCGGATCTGGTGGGGGGCAGACTCTCTCTCTTCGCTCAGGCTTGGGCAAGAGATGTTCTGGATCCTTGGGCGCTAGAAATAGTCTCCCAGGGTTATCTTCTGGAATTCAAGGGACTTCCCCCAAGGGGAAGGTTCCACAGGTCTCAGTTGTCTTCAGACCACATAAAAAGACAGGCGTTCTTACATTGTGTAGAAGACCTGTTAAAAATGGGAGTGATTCATCCTGTTCCATTGAGAGAACAAGGGATGGGGTTCTACTCCAATCTGTTCATAGTTCCCAAAAAAGAGGGAACATTCAGACCAATCCTAGATCTCAAGATCTTAAACAAATTTCTCAAGGTCCCATCTTTCAAGATGGAAACCATTCGAACTATCCTTCCTTCCATCCAGGAAGGTCAATTCATGACCACGGTGGATTTAAAGGATGCGTATCTACATATTCCTATCCACAAGGAACATCATCGGTTCCTAAGGTTTACATTCCTGGACAAACATTACCAGTTCGTGGCGCTTCCTTTCGGATTAGCCACTGCTCCAAGGATTTTCACAAAGGTACTAGGGTCCCTTCTAGCTGTGCTAAGACCAAGGGGCATTGCAGTAGTACCTTACCTGGACGACATTCTGATTCAAGCGTCGTCCCTCCCTCGAGCAAAGGCTCACACGGACATCGTCCTGGCCTTTCTCAGATCGCACGGCTGGAAAGTGAACGTGGAAAAGAGTTCTCTATCCCCGTCAACAAGGGTTCCCTTCTTGGGAACAATTATAGACTCCTCAGAAATGAGGATTTTTCTAACAGAGGCCAGAAAGACAAAGCTTCTGGACTCTTGTCGAATACTTCATTCCGTTCCTCTTCCTTCCGTAGCTCAGTGCATGGAAGTGATCGGGTTGATGGTAGCGGCAATGGACATAGTTCCTTTTGCGCGCATTCATCTAAGACCATTACAACTGTGCATGCTCAGTCAGTGGAATGGGGACTATACAGACTTGTCTCCAAAGATACAAGTAAATCAGAGGACCAGAGACTCACTCCGTTGGTGGCTGTCCCTGGACAACCTGTCACGAGGGATGACATTCCACAGACCAGAGTGGGTCATTGTCACGACCGACGCCAGTCTGATGGGCTGGGGCGCGGTCTGGGGATCCCTGAAAGCTCAGGGTCTTTGGTCTCGGGAAGAATCTCTTCTACCGATAAATATTCTGGAACTGAGAGCGATATTCAATGCTCTCAAGGCTTGGCCTCAGCTAGCGAGGACCAAGTTCATACGGTTTCAATCAGACAACATGACGACTGTTGCGTACATCAACCATCAGGGGGGAACAAGGAGTTCCCTAGCGATGGAAGAAGTGACCAAGATTATTCTATGGGCGGAGTCTCACTCCTGCCACCTGTCTGCTATCCACATCCCGGGAGTGGAAAATTGGGAAGCGGATTTTCTGAGTCGTCAGACATTGCATCCGGGGGAGTGGGAACTCCATCCGGAAATCTTTGCCCAAGTCACGCAACTTTGGGGCATTCCAGACATGGATCTGATGGCCTCTCGTCAGAACTTCAAAGTTCCTTGCTACGGGTCCAGATCCAGGGATCCCAAGGCGGCTCTAGTGGATGCACTAGTAGCACCTTGGACCTTCAAACTAGCTTATGTGTTCCCGCCGTTTCCTCTCATCCCCAGGCTGGTAGCCAGGATCAATCAGGAGAGGGCGTCGGTGATCTTGATAGCTCCTGCGTGGCCACGCAGGACTTGGTATGCAGATCTGGTGAATATGTCATCGGCTCCACCTTGGAAGCTACCTTTGAGACGAGACCTTCTTGTTCAGGGTCCGTTCGAACATCCGAATCTGGTTTCACTCCAGCTGACTGCTTGGAGATTGAACGCTTGATTTTATCGAAGCGAGGTTTCTCAGATTCTGTTATCGATACTCTTGTTCAGGCCAGAAAGCCTGTAACTAGAAAGATTTACCACAAAATTTGGAAAAAATATATCTGTTGGTGTGAATCTAAAGGATTCCCTTGGGACAAGGTTAAGATTCCTAGGATTCTATCCTTCCTTCAAGAAGGATTGGAAAAAGGATTATCGGCAAGTTCCCTGAAGGGACAGATTTCTGCCTTGTCGGTGTTACTTCACAAAAAACTGGCAGCTGTGCCAGATGTTCAAGCCTTTGTTCAGGCTCTGGTTAGAATCAAGCCTGTTTACAAACCTTTGACTCCTCCTTGGAGTCTCAATTTAGTTCTTTCAGTTCTTCAGGGGGTTCCGTTTGAACCCTTACATTCCGTTGATATTAAGTTATTATCTTGGAAAGTTTTGTTTTTAGTTGCCATTCCTTCTGCTAGAAGAGTTTCAGAATTATCTGCTCTGCAGTGTTCTCCTCCTTATCTGGTGTTCCATGCAGATAAGGTGGTTTTACGTACTAAACCTGGTTTTCTTCCAAAAGTTGTTTCTAACAAAAACATTAACCAGGAGATTATCGTACCTTCTCTGTGTCCGAAACCAGTTTCAAAGAAGGAACGCTTGTTGCACAATTTGGATGTTGTTCGCGCTCTAAAATTCTATTTAGATGCTACAAAGGATTTTAGACAAACATCTTCCCTGTTTGTTGTTTATTCAGGTAAAAGGAGAGGTCAAAAAGCAACTTCTACCTCTCTCTCTTTTTGGATTAAAAGCATCATCAGATTGGCTTACGAGACTGCCGGACGGCAGCCTCCCGAAAGAATCACGGCTCATTCCACTAGGGCTGTGGCTTCCACATGGGCCTTCAAGAACGAGGCTTCTGTTGATCAGATATGTAGGGCAGCGACTTGGTCTTCACTGCACACTTTTACCAAATTTTACAAGTTTGATACTTTTGCTTCTTCTGAGGCTATTTTTGGGAGAAAGGTTTTGCAAGCCGTGGCGCCTTCCATTTAGGTGACCTGATTTGCTCCCTCCCTTCATCCGTGTCCTAAAGCTTTGGTATTGGTTCCCACAAGTAAGGATGACGCCGTGGACCGGACACACCTATGTTGGAGAAAACAGAATTTATGTTTACCTGATAAATTTCTTTCTCCAACGGTGTGTCCGGTCCACGGCCCGCCCTGGTTTTTTAATCAGGTCTGATAATTTATTTTCTTTAACTACAGTCACCACGGTACCATATGGTTTCTCCTATGCTATTATTCCTCCTTAACGTCGGTCGAATGACTGGGGTAGGCGGAGCCTAGGAGGGATCATGTGACCAGCTTTGCTGGGCTCTTTGCCATTTCCTGTTGGGGAAGAGAATATCCCACAAGTAAGGATGACGCCGTGGACCGGACACACCGTTGGAGAAAGAAATTTATCAGGTAAACATAAATTCTGTTTTCATGCACTGGTGAGATCCGCCATTTGTGGGTGCTTCTTTTTCAGAGTTCTCCTAATTTGCAAAACACATTTCCTTTATTATTCCCATCAGACTTTGGGCTGGCATTATTTCCAACTGGCGCTACTGCCTGATGGTTCCTGTGGAGCGCTGCCATGAGAGCTGAGCACAGAGTCATTGAACCTGATTATATAGGCGAGCAGCTACTTTTTTTTCGCCGTGTGCCCAGCTTTTTAAAGCTCTAGAAATTGCTCAGCCTCACACTGATTCCTTTATTAGTAAAAATCGTCTAGAGATTACATCTCATGATCACAAAGCGCAAGGGACAAAGAGGTGAATGGAAGTTTTTTCTGTCTGTAGAATGGGCGTGATATTTAGACTTGGGGGTCACACAACAAGGTGACGTTAGGGTCTTGTGTTGTAAGATAAAGGTTTCTTTTCAGCGATATATGTGACATTGTACAGTATGATGAATTAGAAGCTCATGCCAATCATTTTCCATGTCCTTTATATGAATAGGTAAGATTACTAGAGTTAAAATTGCTTATCTTGTATAATAGTTTTCTGCCGTTTAAAAAAAATGAAAATAAATAAAAATAAAATTCAACAGGGTTAAACACATAGTAGAAGCACCTTTTGTACCTGAAAAATGCTGCTGGTCCTGAGCAGAAATTGCCGCTGATACAATCGGCATTAGTTTCATGACACAGCTGTGTGGTTAGCGCTACTGATTGGATCAGCAGCCGTTTCCAAAGTGTAAACCCTTTGCAGTATTTAAACACATAGCATTGCAGGGTCGCTGGTCTTAGCGAATTAAAGCATGTTTTTTTTTTTTACTTTAATGCCCCTTTAATTAACATAAGTAATATTGAAATTCATATTCTTATACGTTTTCCATGTGTTAGTGATTCTAGTTAACTGTTAATCCAAATCACAAAAGCAA
Source organism: Bombina bombina (assembly GCF_027579735.1). Taxonomy (NCBI): domain Eukaryota; kingdom Metazoa; phylum Chordata; class Amphibia; order Anura; family Bombinatoridae; genus Bombina; species Bombina bombina. The sequence continues at coordinate 23,109,686 of NC_069499.1, read as the reverse complement.
TGAACCTGAAATAGGAAGCTACTAAATCTGTTCTAGAAAATATTTCTTCACAAAATTTACACACCTGCCTTTTCATTTGCAATCCGTGTCCTTGTATTTAACTAGAATTTCCCTGTGATGCAGTTTCCCCCGCTCAGACAGCTTCATAATAAAGTTTAGTATATTCCTCATGTCATGTAACATATCTTGTGTGGTTTTTATTCTTTCTTATGTTCAGTTACCTTGTCCCAAGTAAATTAGACTTCTCTTTACTGGACTATTGGTGCCGCAGTTTACAGTAAGATAGTGATATGATGTTTACAATATAATATGGGTAGCTTGTAAAGCGCTACATGCAAAGGGGGTGATATACACTGATACAGTCTAATGCACCCTATAAATACTGGCATCTTCTGAAGTCTTGCAATTAATTAACTTTAGTGTTAATTTTTTTCAAACCTTCTCTACTTGCCTCATTTTAATAAGCCAATCTGTACTTGTTGCTAGCACAGACAAGGTTAGCCATGACCATAATGCAAATGCTGTTATGGCACCACTGATGTGAGCTATTTGATTATGCAGAATGATAAACGCTGGATTTAGCGATGTTACAAATACATAGTATTGTGCTGGTGTGGCAATGAAGGGGTTATTATAGGGTTAAAAGGTAGCACATGTGATCAGGCTGGATTTAATTTTAGTTACTAGTCAGTGAGACTGATTTAAATCAACATAAATCATGGTTTTCATTTTTAGAATAATAACTTTTTCAGATTATTTTTTCCTTTTATATCAGACCATTATTGATTTGGTTAAATATCATTAGATGTCCATAGAGGTAAACCATCTTCAGTTAAATAGGTTAATCATTCATATTTCAGCAACTTTTCAGCTGTTTTGGAAGGAGACGATTAACCATTATCTTAATATTAGCAATTTCTGTACAGTAATTATGATTCATATGACACCTCGGAGTCATCAGATGTTGCGATCCGGTTTCCCTCTTTCTTTCGTGTAAGTGGCAAGAGTCCATGAGCTAGTGACGTATGGGATATACATTCCTACCTGGAGGGGGCAAAGTTACCCAAACCTTAAAATGCCTATAAATACACCTCCCCAAATCACTCATACTTCGTTGGAGGATGGTGAAGCAAGTCGTGCTTGATTTCTTCTGTGAAAGGCGCTTATAAGCATTTTGAATTTTTGCCCAATTCCTCTCAAAGTACAGTGTTTGTCTGAGGGATGTGAAGGGAGTATTTGCCAAATGATGCCATGTTTTCACCTATGGGAAATCTTTCCTAAGGCTCTCTGTAAATTCGGTTGTGGGGATTCATCTGCCACCTCCCTTTACAGATCGACCTTAATCTCCTCTTCCTCTACCATTACCTCTGCTATGTTTTAGTACTGGTTTGGCTGTCTGCTATATGTGGATGGGTGTCTTCAGGTAAGTATATATCTTTTTTTAAGACACATTCAGCTATGTTTGGCACTTTATATTTTTAAAGTTTTAAGTATATATTGCATACATTTGCCATGAGTCAGGTCTATTTCCCTTATTTCCAGTCTAACAGTTTCAGCATGGAAAATTATGTTTGGGAGAAATTTTGTATATTTTTTTACTTACCTGAGGTTTTAGCTAGTTGTAACTTTGCTCTTGTTTTTTCAAATTTTCGCGGGCAATTTAGGCTTGCGATGGGTTGCAAAATACTTCTATGTATTGCGTTATTCTTGGCGCAAATTTTTTCGGGGCGAATGCAGCATTTGTTGTGACACGGGTAATGAGGAATCTAGTCCTTGTGATAACAAGAATAGTAAACGTTTTAATTCTGTTTTTAAGACTTCTGAGGTTACTCCTGAAGTTTTTCCTATTCCAGATTCTATTTCTAATATGATTACTAAGGAATGGTTTAAGCCTGGTACTTTTTTTAATCCTCCTCCTAGGTTTAAAAAATTGTATCCTGGGGGGCGGAGCTAGCCTAGCAACAGAATGGTCGCATATTTCTGGAGCTCCTTATAGATTCTATTCTTTTACATACAAAATGATCACTTAGCTAGTCAAACAACACCTTGAAAGTGAGTCTGGAGTATAGAGACACTGGAGACACTTAGCAGTGTAGTCTAAACATAGAAATTATTGTGATTGCTAAGTTCTATGCTCTTTCAGTAAGCCGTCTGGTGCGGAAGCCATCTGAAAACACCCATCCTTTTACCCTCGTGGCGCTCCTCAACCATCTCGCCAAAGCATCAGAAAAGTGTTGTCTGCCTCTGCTTTCCCTCCTGTCAAGCCGGATCCTAAGACCTACGCACTTGTAGCTATGGAGGGGTTTAGCAATACACTAGATGCTGCCTTCAGGGACATGAAGAGAGACCTCCTTCGAATAATGGTAGGATACACCACCCTCCCACGTCTCCCTAGTAAGCAACAAGAGAAGCCAGAAATAAAACCTGCCTTTTGCTCTAGCCCTGGCGATTGTGAGATACGGTTCCGATTGGAGCGGTGGTCATGTGCTGCTCTCATACCGGAGAGAGACTTGACGGCAGAACGGATGGCAGAGGTTATATCAACCTATGTGTTTGCAAAAAGCTTGAGATGGGAGTCAGCCCGGCAGAGCGTCCTATGAACTATACTGCTGGATTTTTCCGATGGCAGAAGAAAGGTATGGGTTAGTTTAGCATCGGCAGGAGAGGCTATACTACGTGGTGCCTTGTCACTTGATGGATGTTACTTTGTCCTGACGTGGTCACACGGATTAACTGTTTAGCAAGCCATATTCTTAGTATGGTTGGAGACAATCATTCTTGATGACAATATAGTCTGATCACTACAGAGATGGCCTATATCACTACTGCACCTGATATGCTATTCAGAGCTCCTACCTGCCAATGCCTTCTTTATGGGCTACATTGGAAGGTGAATTGGCTGAATCATTTCCCTCTTTGTGTAAAGCCTGACATTAGCGAACTGCCAATTTGCTATGCTCTGCTGTAATTGTAGGTTAATGTCTCCGGAGACAATTCATATTTATATAGAGCCCCACATTAGAGATATTAACTCTTTACCCAGCATATAGATGTCGACAATGCTGTCTGATAATGTTTTCCTTTTTTTTTTTTTCACCTTCTATACCTGAGTTTATTGTAGTTGACCAATATTTAAGGGCTGTGCGGTTTATAATCTAATGTCAATCCTACATTTGGCCCATGCATGTTTTGAATGTCAGTGGTACACTTTTAGTCAAGGGGTAATCAGAGTTTGGTTTGATAGTTTCATTTTATATAGGCTAATGTTACTCCATAGGTCTCAGGTTAGGAAATCCTCATTATTAGTGGGGGGGGGGGGGGGGAAATATTTAGATATCATACAGAAATAAGCCCTTACTACATTGGGCTTAGCAGGATTTAAACCACTTATGTTTATACTACTATTAGTAAGTTTTAGTTTTATACATGTTGACACTATTCTTATGAATTGCGCCTTAACCAGGGGATTCAGCTCCAATTATCTAGAGGTGTGTTGTATTGGATAACTTGGTGACAAGCTCTTAATATGTACATCTATATTTTATATCCAAATGTTCCTTTAATATAGCCGCATAATTTTTGTATATTTACTATTGCTCCTCTATACTTAATACAGGTGGCCTATACCATGTATTCTAATTGACATTTTCCAGATTATCACTGCTATAATATCCTATCTACTGCCATATACATAGATATTTCACAGTTTTCTGGCCTCTATATCATACTGGAAACTTATATATCTCAAAACAGAGCCGTAGGGGATATCCCCCAGATATGATCTTCCTAAGGGCTATACTGACTTCATCCCAATAGTTATTCCTAGCCTGAGTAATATAGTTGATAGATTAATTACTTGTCCTAAGTACAAATGGAACGTATTTGTCTATAAAGTTTAATTGCCTAGTATTTCTATGGGGTTTTGTTATATTTTTGTGTATGACCTTGACACTCTGAATGCTTATGGGATATGTACATGTTACAGCCATTAATAGTAAAGTGGTGATGGTTACTTCTATTTAGGCTACCATAGTTAGATTAAGGCTAATACTAAATCCACATTACCCAATAACTTACTTTGATAAAATAGTGGACCATCCAGAATATTTTCTATAAGAAAACCATAAGCCACTACTATTTTTTAGTTTAATATTTTATCTACCTTTCTTATATTTGTTAGCGATTATTGCTGCGTCACCCACTATAGGCAATGCTATATGATGCAATATAGTTCAATGAGATCTTGCTAGGACCCTTCTTACTTAACTAACTGTGCTCTTCTATATGATTGTTTTAATGTGACAAATGCTATATTTAGTTACTGCTAAACAGAGTTAGCTAGCATTGTAAAGTTTACTGTTGACATTGCATGCTTTATGGTGGTGTTTTGTTTAAAGTCTTAACGTGAAAAGATATATACTATTCATATATATGCTGGTTGCAATTAGCTATGGTCCCTAGATAATACCTAATTAGTGGTTCCTCTTTTGCTTTATAGGGGCATAGATTTTAGTCATGGTAAGTGTAATATGGACTCAAATTTCTACTAGTAGGCTCTCATACGTGCATGCTCTAAGGGAAGATCAAAAATGTAACCCCTCATTTCTTCCCTAGGTAATTGAGAGAAAAACCTAACTCATTAATTACTACCTCAACTTTAAGCCTTCTAGCCCTGATCCTAAGTAAAGAGTACATGACAGGTCCCAAGCATCCTAGCATTATGTAGACTTGACCTCCTAATTTGTTCTACCATATCTTATGGTAGTTATTTATTGACACCTTCTACCTGCTATGACAACACACCTAAGTCTCATTCAAGCTTTCTATCACATTACTCGTGCAAGAATGACATAATCGGCAACATTTAACATTGGAGAAGTTTTCCTTCGTAATCTTAGAGCAAGCATCAGTTGTATACACCATGACCTGCTATCGAACTTCTCGGGTTAGGAACTGCCCCTAAAACAGTTATTTATATAAAATCCCTGTAGGGGATATAGAGTAATCCTCCCGCTATTTAGTTGTACAGGCTTACACTACTTAGGACTTATCTTTGCTGATTTCAGGCACTTATCTTTTTTTATACATATTATACAACAGTGTTATGTCCTACTAGCCCTGACGCCATACTTCTCCAAAAGACGGATGATATACATATATATTCACATTCCAATAGCTACGTTATAACTCATATTTCTTTTTACATAGATACCCATATTTACAAACCCGACATGCTGACTGGCTCCGCCCTCCACCCCCACCCCCCCCCTTACTCTATTTCGAGCGGCTCTCGTCCGCTGCATTCCCCCCCCCCATAAAACTATAAAGCTAACTCCCCCTGGCCCTAATTTCTCTTGTTAAGTGTATCCAGTTCACGGATCATCCATTACTTGTGGGATATGCTCCTTCCCAACAGGAAGTTGCAAGAGGATCACCTTTTGAGCCTATGCATTCTTTGGATATTAAACTACTTTCTTGGAAAGTGTTATTTCTTTTGGCTATCTCTTCTGCTAGAAGAGTTTCTGAGTTGTCTGTTCTCTCTTGTGAGTCTCCTTATCCGATTTTCCATCAAGATAAAGCTGTTTTGCGGACTTCATTTAAATTTTTGCCTAAGGTTGTGAATTCTAACAACATCAATAGGGAAATTGTTGTTCCTTCTTTATGTCCTAATCCTAAAAATACTCTTAAAAAGTTTCTATATTCTTTGGATGTGTTAAGAGCTTTGAAATATGTTGAGGCTACTAAGGATTTCAGTCTATTTGTTATTTTTTCTGGCTCTAGGAAAGGTCAGAAAGTCTCTGCCATTTCTATGGCATCTTGGTTGAAACTTTTGATTCACAAAGCTTATTTGGAGGCGGGGCGGTCTCCGCCTCAGAGAATTACAGCTAATTCTACTAGATCAGTTGCCACTTCTTGGGCTTTTAAGAATGAAGCTTTAGTTGATCAAATTTGCAAATCAGCAACTTGGTCTTCTTTGCATACATTTACTAAATTTTACCATTTTGATGTATTTGCTTCTTCGGAAGCAGCCTTGGTAGAAAGGTTCTTCAGGCAGTTGTCTCAGTTTGATTCTAATGCCTTTTTGATTTAAGTTTTTCTGACATTTTTAAGAAAACTTAATTATTACATTTTTTTTAAATTTAATTTCTCTGCGGATTTAGCTGTTTTTATTTTATCCCTCCCTCTCTAGTGACTCATTGACTTCCACATCTTGGGTTTTATATCCCATACGTCACTAGCTCATGGACTCTTGCCACTTACATGAAAGAAAACATAATTTATGTAAGAACTTACCTGATAAATTAATTTCTTTCATAGTGGCAAGAGTCCATGAGACCCACCCTATTTCTAGTGTTTTTTTATTTTATTATTTTTTTGTATAAAGCACATTATTTTTTCCAGTTCTACTTTTTTGTATGCTTTTTAATCTTTTTTTACACCTCACTTCTTGGATATACGTTAAACTGAAGTATGAGTGAGGTGGGAGGTGTATTCATAGGCATATTGAGGTTTGGTAAACTGTGCCCCCTCCAGGTAGGAAAGTATATCCCATACGTCACTAGCTCATGGACTCTTGCCACTATGAAAGAAATTAAGTTATCAGGTAAGTTCTTACATAAATTATGTTTTTCAGTGCCCAATATTAGCAATGTAGTTTTATTTAAAGGGACACTGTAGTCAGAAATGAAATGGCAATCACACAGGAGTATACATATAAATCAAGCATTTTCTAATGTGGATTCTGTATTAAATATCTACAGTTTTTAAAATATCTATGTTTAAAATAAATAATTTTTCCAAACCCACTCCTTTGTCAGCCGTTACGGATTCCCAATCCGTGCTGACAACTGCAGTTGTAAGATGGCGACATTTAGACGCATTGCGCATGCGCAAGTTATCGCAACGTCACAGGATACGTCACCATCTTATGTGTAAGAAGACAAGCACAAATGATGTCGGCTTGATTGCCGCAATATGCACATGCGATAGGAATTAGATGATATTGCACATGCGTTGAATACAGATAATAGATTTAAATTATATGCAAAAACAAGTGATACAATTGGCGGTTTTGTTAGCCCTTAGATGGCCCACATTTGTGGGCTGGATGACGTGATGTCATCGTAATAAAATAAAATATAATTTTATGGAAAAAGGGAGCTTCGTTTTAAACAGTCTTCAGGTAAATTACATTGCTTTTATAGTTTATATGCAAACTGTTTGTTCAGTTTAACATTACAAAAAAAAAAGTTAGTAATCCTTTAACTAAAACAATAATACTATATTTCATTTTTAATTCTTGCCCCTCCCTCCTCACACGTAGGTCCTTGTGCAGATCTATTCCACTCCAAACAATCTTCTATTCAGTGAGTTTCTTGAAACCTAAGTATGGGCTGATTCTCTGTACATAGATTTGAAGGGAGCAATGGCATTAAAGGGACAGTAAAGTCAAAATTAAACTTTAATGATTCAGAAAGAACATGTCATTTTTAACAAATTTCTAATTTACTTCTGTTATCTAATTTGCTTCATTCTCTTGGTATCCATTGTTGAAAAGCATACATAGGTATGCACTAGTGTGAGCTAGCTGCTTGTTACTGTCTCACCAAATGTATTCAGCTAGGCCCTAGTAAAGCATTGCTCTCCTACAGCAAAGGATACCAAGAGAATTAAGCACATTTGATAAGAGAAGTAAATCTGACAATTGTATCTGAAACCTAAAAGTTTTCTTTTATTATAATGTCCCTTTAAGATCTATTTTTCAACTCTATTTATTGTAAAACATTTTGCTATAAAGAAAACAAATATGTTATAATATCTACAAGATAGAAACAATGCCCAAAATAATCTTACGGAATCCTCTGGGAGAGCAATTACATAACAGACATAAGTATACTGCTATATAATTAAAACCAATCCGTGTTTCAGGATAAATAACCTTTACATTATAATGTATCTTAAATAGAAACTATCTTTAGATACATTTTTCCTCAAAAAGCATTTTATTAAAAAAAAATCCTATTAAATAAAAAAATCTGATTTATTTTTGCCTGTGATTAATGGTTCCTAGCACACACTGCTGCTTGTAAGGATTCTATAACTTATATGTGACTTATGACACACGTCACAGCCTGTCTGTGTAATGTTTCTGTAATTCTGATTCATATGACACCTAGGAGTCATCAGATGCTCAGGTTTCCCTCTCTGGTACAAAGAGCTTTTCAGTGCCCAAGGAAGAGCTTATGTTGCAATCCTTTATGGCAGCCGAAGGGTTAAAGGGACATTGTACACTAGATTTTTCTTTGCATACATATTTTGTAGATGAGCCATTTATAGAGCTTATTTTTTAAGAACATTGTGCTGATTTTCAGACTCCTAACCAAGCCCCACAGTGTCAAATGTATACACGCATTTGCAGACTCCTATTTATGTTATCTGTTTTTTCATATGCAGGGAAGGGGGGGGGGTGTCCTTTTTGTTTACCCAGCTCTTTCAGCGGGTGTCCCAGACTACCTCATAAACTGTGCTAAACTGGGAGCTTCTAAGTAAGTGTTTAAAAGGTTTGATACTGGATTTTTAGATCAGTATCTGTGCATATTCTTCTTTATAGTAGTGTCTATTATATTCAATTATATGAAAACTGATGTATACTGTCCCTTTTAATAGCACTCTCTAATATACTAGACTGTCTTTACAAGTCAGGCACTTAAGGACTGAGTGAGTTTGCGTTACTAGGGTTAGGGTTATTACATTAATAATGGTGTGAAGTACTTAAGACTTCCTCATTTTGTTACACAAGTGTACAAATGTTTTTTCAGTTGTTAAACATTACCCCTAACCCCATTATTATTTAATGTTTAGCATCTTGGTAGTTTTAGAAGACTGTTAGCATCTCAGAGTAACCTGATGGTATAAAGGCTTGTTCTGCTATTGAAACCTTCTCTTGTGATCAACTCAAGCTGCAGTAGATATGATCAACTCAAGCTGCAGTAGATATGATCAACTCAAGCTGCAGTAGATATGATCAACTCAAGCTGCAGTAGATATGATCAACTCAAGCTGCAGTAGATATGATCAACTCAAGCTGCAGTAGATATGATCAACTCAAGCTGCAGTAGATATGATCAACTCAAGCTGCAGTAGATATGATCAACTCAAGCTGCAGTAGATATGATCAACTCAAGCTGCAGTAGATATGATCAACTCAAGCTGCAGTAGATATGATCAACTCAAGCTGCCGTAGATATGATCAACTCAAGCTGCAGTAGATATGATCAACTCAAGCTGCAGTAGATATGATCAACTCAAGCTGCAGTAGATATGATCAACTCAAGCTGCAGTAGATATGATCAACTCAAGCTGCCGTAGATATGATCAACTCAAGCTGCCGTAGATATGATCAACTCAAGCTGCCGTAGATATGATCAACTCAAGCTGCCGTAGATATGATCAACTCAAGCTGCCGTAGATATGATCAACTCAAGCTGCCGTAGATATGATCAACTCAAGCTGCCGTAGATATGATCAACTCAAGCTGCCGTAGATATGATCAACTCAAGCTGCCGTAGATATGATCAACTCAAGCTGCCGTAGATATGATCAACTCAAGCTGCCGTAGATATGATCAACTCAAGCTGCCGTAGATATGATCAACTCAAGCTGCCGTAGATATGATCAACTCAAGCTGCCGTAGATATGATCAACTCAAGCTGCCGTAGATATGATCAACTCAAGCTGCCGTAGATATGATCAACTCAAGCTGCCGTAGATATGATCAACTCAAGCTGCCGTAGATATGATCAACTCAAGCTGCCGTAGATATGGACATTTGAACTACTGTATTTAATAAACTATTTTATTTACATCTATGTCAGACTCCTGTGTTTAGTTATTACATTTTATCTTGTTGGTTGTAAACAATATTAAAGCGATACTAAACCCAATTTTTTTCTTTCATGATTCAGATAGAGCAGCAGTTAAAGCAACTTTCTAATTTACTCCTATTCTCAAATTTTATTCATTCTGTTGGTATATTTATTTGAAAAAGCAGGAATCTAAGCTTAGGAGCCGGACCATTTTTGGTTCAGCACCCAACTACATTTAGCCACCAATTAGCAAGCACTACCCAGGTGCTAAACCTAAAATGGGCCGGCTCCTAAGCTTTTATTCCTGCTTTTCAAATAAAGATACCAAGAGAAAGAAGAACATTTGATAATAGGAGTAAATTAGAGCATGCAATTTTAAGTAACTCTCTATCTGAATCATGAAAGAAACTATTGGGGTTACTATCCCTTTAAACTTAAAGTAAATGTAAACTTTCACCAATGAGTGCCTGGTTTTTAAAAATACTATTAAAACCAGGGGCACTTTTATTCATGAAAGTTTTAAATTTCCCCGGTTTTTGTTAAAATACTTACCTTTTATTCTTGCAAGTCGGAGTAGTGATTCCCCCTGCCGCCGCTCATCTCTTCTTACGCCAGCAATGACAAATCCGGCTTCCTCCAATCATGGCATGGCCTCAGGCAGTGTTTGCTCGGGGGGGGGGGGGAGAGTTGTGATTGGAGGAAGCCGTAGTCGTCATTGCTGGCGTAAGAAGAGAAGGGTGGCGGGCGGGGGAATCGCCACTCTGGCTTACAAGAAGAGAAAGTAAGTATTTTAACCAAACCGGTGAAATGTAAAGTTTCATGAATAAAAGTGCCCCTTTTTTTAATAGTATTTTTAAAAACCAGTCACTCATTGGTGAAAGTTTACCTTCACTTTAAGTTCTTTATTTAATATTTGAGAATTTAATACATTTTAAATTCATATTTATAGGTACATTTTATATATAAAAAAATGTCAGTAAACATACTTAAATATTCATATGGTTTTATGAAATATATGTGTGTGATTTACATACTTTAAAGTGTTTTTCTGTTTTTAGTAGCAATTGTAAAGGGCATTCTGGCCCTTCACATCTATTGATCATTAACATCCACATTCGTTAATCTGTTGTTTTTTTGGCTACGATTGACTTCAATAGAAGATGATAAAAACTGCTGCTGCCATAATGCATCTAGTGCAAAATGAAAACCTGACTGGTCTGTAAACTGCTGGATGGTGTTATCTTTTTTTGCGGTCAGTGATTGGCCAGCAGAAACTGTTTGGGGTTCAGAAATGACTTCTACCAATTCTCTTTATTGGTTTTACACTAAGGTCCAGTAAACTCTGTAAGTGCAATTCACTTGATATTTCTCTGTATTTAGAAACTACATAAAGATAAATTCTGCTAGGACAAATTAGAGACACACAGCACTACATACCATTTAATTGCCTAATCTGTAATTACATTTACAATGCGGCCGAGCTGCCTATTATGGAATAATGCTGCAGATGAAACTGTTTGCTGTGTGTGCATCATATTTGTCTAGGAGACACTGAGCTAAATCCTATTAAGTGGCCAACCGCTGGCATGCTTTATGTCCCAGATTCACTAAAGGCTCCTGCCGATTCTACATTATCAGCTGCTCCCTATGGGGAGCTCATTATTGCTTGGAGTCATTCTGATTTTAAAATAAATTTAATTGCTGTATCGGTAGCTTTGTCCGTACAATTCATTTCAGGAGGACACATCTGCAGCATCTGGAAGTGTCGGGGACTCTTCCTGTTCTTCCCCAGGCTTGTATGTGGCTCAGGCTGTTGTATTTCATATCACAATGTGACTCAACATCTAAAATATTGTTTTAATTAAAATATTACAGTTTTAGATCCAATTTAAAGACTTATTGGCCCCTATTGCTTGGTAGTTGAGTTCCCTCCCAGCACTAAGGTTTTGGCAGCTGTGACTCAGAGCTTCCCTCCTGCGGCCCCCGTGCATCATCTCCGCCTCATTTAGTCAGTGCAGTGCAACCTGCTCTGCATTTCTGCTGAGTCCTGTTTCATTTCAGGTGACTCAAACCCTTGAGAGACCCAGAGAAGCTGATAAACTGGATGAGGAAGTGAACATACATCTAGCAACAAAAAAAGTAGGCTCAGGAGCGTGCACGTGTCTTGTGCACTACATGGCAGCTGTGTTTGCAAATATGTTTGTGACATTATTATAGATTCATTATAATGTTTATTTTAATTGTATATTTCTATATCTCTGATTGAAGTCAGGTTATTTTAGACTTCTGTATCCCTTAAAGGGATATGAAACCCAATTTTTTTTTTCTTTCATGATTCAGATAGAGCAGTAATTTTAAGCAACTTTCTAATTTACTTCTATTATCATTTTTTCTTTGTTCTCTTGGTATCTTTATTTGAAAAGGCAGGAATGTAAGCTTAGGAGCCGGCCCATTTTGGGTAGCACTTGCTTGATTGGTGGCTAAATGTAGCCACCAATCAGCAAGCACTATCCTGGGGGCTGAAATAAAAATGAGCTGGCTCCTAAGCTTACATTGCTGCTTTTTCAAATAAAGAGATAAAAAATTTTTATAATAGAAGTAAATTAGAAAGTTGGTTAAAATTGCTACTCTATCTGAATCATGAAAGTTTCATATCCCTTTAAACGCTATATTACTCTAGCTCAGTGATGCACTGTAAGTTACCATTAAAACCCAAAGCATTAGCACATAGCAGTGGGAGGCTTTATAGTGAAGCAGAGTAGTTTTCTGGTTTCTTTTCATTCTTACCCTTTGGATGGTCTGAGTCCTGGCGTCATGCTGCAAGTCACTGCTAGTTGGGAAGCAGGGCTATCACAGTGCTCCTCTGGCCACATATAAAGTCACTCATTACCTGCTTTGTGATGGCTCCCGTCCTCTCCATACTGTCTGTATTAGATGCCCTATTGCAGTTATATGCAGCTATAATAACTTGCTCTGACATAGCTTTTGCTTCTTGCACTTTTATTTCTTTATCTAATTAATAATTAGAAGTTCTTTACTCGGCAGCACCTAACGGAATAGGAATAGGGGGTTTATTCTGTATTGTGGCCGATTTTCCTCACTAGCACATTCTTGTGTTAAACACATCATAAGGACTGTAAGTCAGAAACTAACCAGAAATCACTGCAATACTTTATAATACTGGTCACGCTGAGACCCTGGATTATAATCATCTATGCGTTGTCATTGGAATATGGAAATCGGCCATGTGGCATTTTCCAGAGCAATCATTTTACAAACGCTGATTTTAATATGTGAATTTTAATGGGCATCTCCATAGCAAAAAATGAAGCGCACGCTTGCAGTAATGACAATTGCCAAGCAACAGGCGCGTTCCTGGCCAAATGTATCTGTTATTGGATGTAACGCAAGCAGGAAGAAGCCGTCGTGCTCTTATTATGCAGACAAGTACTTTCCTCCCTAGGACATAATTATAACTTAGTCAGGCAGCCCAAACAGTTCTCACATCCTCAGTAATAATGATCTTGATGCTCCTGCTACTCTGTAATGTCTGCTAATTGCTAAATGTGTAGGTCCATCTGCTAATTATGCAAAATTGCTGTCCTTTGATTTCTGACCAGTTTTTATTTATTTATTTTTGCAGTTCAACACCTATGATTCACTTTTGATAAACTCTTAATAAACAAGTTAAAACTAATATTATTTAAGCTTTATTAAAAGTGCATAAATACAGCGCCTTACAGACTGCTAGTTTATAGAAAGCCTGTACAATTCCGTTATCACTGATAATACTCTGAGCTTCTGGTTTGTACTGGTGGGCTGCTACACATTACTGTGCAAATTCTGGCATCTCTCCCTGGCAGCCAAGGAGTGAACAAAACACTACTATGTAATATGTAGTTGTGCTGAGCACTAATTTCATCCCAAGCGTGACCCGAATACTCAAATTAATTTCTATGTTAAGATAACTTCTTAGCTATGAGTAGCCATTCTATGTACTGGGGGGGCAGGGTTAAGCCGGTAAAGTACAGTGTACTGTAATCCAGGGTTCTTCAAACCACGGGTCGGTACCCATTACTGGGGCGCAACATCATGTTTACTGGGTCGCGATTTGTGTGTGTGTGTTGTAGGAAGGCATTTGTGTTGTATTGTTGTTTGTGTGTGTGGTATGAGTGTGTGTGTGTTATGAGTGTATGAGTGTGTGTGTGTGTGTGTTGTATGAGTGTGTGTATGAGTGTGTGTGTGTGTTGTATGAGTGTGTGTATGAGTGTGTGTGTGTGTTATGAGTGTGTGTGTGTTATGAGTGTGTGTGTGTTATGAGTGTGTGTGTGTGTTATGAGTGTGTGTGTGTTATGAGTGTGTGTGTGTTATGAGTGTGTGTGTGTTATGAGTGTGTGTGTGTTATGAGTGTGTGTGTGTTATGAGTGTGTGTGTGTGTTATGAGTGTGTGTGTGTGTTATGAGTGTGTGTGTGTGTTATGAGTGTGTGTGTGTTATGAGTGTGTGTGTGTGTTATGAGTGTGTGTGTGTGTTATGAGTGTGTGTGTGTGTTATGAGTGTGTGTGTGTTATGAGTGTGTGTGTGTGTTATGAGTGTGTGTGTGTGTTATGAGTGTGTGTGTGTTATGAGTGTGTGTGTGTTATGAGTGTGTGTGTGTGTGTTATGAGTGTGTGTGTGTGTGTTATGAGTGTGTGTGTGTGTTATGAGTGTGTGTGTGTGTTATGAGTGTGTGTGTGTGTTATATGTGTGTGTGTGTGTTATGAGTGTGTGTGTGTGGTATGAGTGTGTGTGTGTGGTATGAGTGTGTGTGTGTGGTATGAGTGTGTGTGTGTGTGTTGTGTGTGTGTGTGTTGTATGTGTGTGTGTGTGTGTTGTATGTGTGTGTGTGTGTGTTATGAGTGTGTGTGTGGTATGAGTGTGTGTGTGGTATGAGTGTGTGTGTGGTATGAGTGTGTGTGTGGTATGAGTGTGTGTGTGGTATGAGTGTGTGTGTGTTATGAGTGTGTGTGTGTGTGTTATGAGTGTGTGTGTGTGTGTTATGAGTGTGTGTGTGTGTGTTATGAGTGTGTGTGTGTGTGTGTGTGTGTTATGAGTGTGTGTGTGTGTGTTATGAGTGTGTGTGTGTGTGTGTGTGTGTGTTATGAGTGTGTGTGTGTGTGTTATGAGTGTGTGTGTGTGTGTGTTATGAGTGTGTGTGTGTGTGTGTTATGAGTGTGTGTGTGTGTGTTATGAGTGTGTGTGTGTGTGTTATGAGTGTGTGTTGTATGAGGTTTAGTTAAAGACATACAAAGATCATAATAACACATTCTTATGTCACATGAGATAAGGCTACAATTGTACAGGAGTAATAAAATAAACATGCAAGAGACGTATAGCCAACAATTTACATAGTTTACAAACATTAAACAGGTAAGATGCTAATCTTTCAGGAACCTTCTATATGACACAATAGATTACTCTTGGGCCAACAAAAGTAACAGGAAATAATGAAGCGAAAGAAGGAAATTGTGACCAAGGAGACCACTTTTGGATCTCAATGATAAACCTCTATTTTTTTAATTTAATAGCAATTTTGTTCCTGAGGTCCTGAAGATTCTTACAACATAGGGCATGAGGGGTATTAACTAGAAATACTAATGAATCCACAGGACTACTCATGAGTTATATAAATTACTAAAGTAGATAAGGGGAAAAAAAAGGTACTGTAATCCAAACCCCTTTAATAATATTAAGCAGGAACAATATTAATTCAGATAGATCCATTAGTCTGATCGAAATAGGTGGGTTCCGTATTATGATGCACTTTGGAATAGAGAGGGATAGCAAGGGGGTGGAGGGAGGTGCGGTATAGACAAGAGAAACCGCTTTTTTAATTCTCCTAAAGCTAGGAGACATATTATAGAGGGGGGGGGGGGAGGTGGTAAAATAGATACTATGAGTAGAATATATGCCAAATTTGGAGGTATATTATAATATATTGGGGGAGGAGGTGGCTATTAAAGCATAGTAGAAAGCTTACAGGCTAATTATATATTGGGTTGATGCCATACTTGGTACAGGGGAGCCTCAAGCTCTATGCTCGCAGGGATGGCAATGTCAGAAAGTCTCACGAAGCTAAAGAAGGTGAGATAAACCGCTGTATCTCAACTGAGGACGAACTAGTTGCAATAGAACAGAGCATTATATCTATGTGAGAGGCTAATTGGGTAGGGATGAAGGCAATACTCCGGTAATTGAGACCCAAGAGTCTAATATGGTACATAGAGCAAGGCAGATGTATAACTAGAACTAAATATAAGGATGAGAAATTGTACAGTTAAATACTATCGCAAGTCCAGCCTGCGATGGAAAACAGGGCATCCTGGGGTATTGGAAATCCACCTATAAGTTAGACATTAGTAAGCCATGTAATTACAGCACTCCCATACCCTATACCCGCAAATAAGGTAAATATTGAGATCACAAACATCTGTCAATTTTATACACCAGTTGTAAATAGAATACTGAAAACATGTGCACAGCTTTAGTATGAGGCAGAGGATAAAAACAGAACTTATGTACAACAATTTGCATTATGGTGCAACACTATGCCATGAAGCTATATTTTTGTAGCAAGTAGGCATCTTGCCGGCCCGGCCCCTGGCAGCAAGATGCGAAGTAGGCAAGCTCAATTGAAACTCCATGCATATACATAAAGTGTGAGAATGTTGAGATTCTAATTACCTAGGGAGGTGATAAGCTAGTCCTATAAAAAGAAACATGGGGGTGAATGGGGATGATATTACATTTAATTGCCATTAATATCCTCATGGGCGTAAAGAAGCTGTGAACATCTTGGACATAAAGCTGAACTATGTGGGAGAAACTAGAAATATTGGTATCCTACAGCGCTGCGTTTGGTGACCTCTTGCTCCTGTCTGTAGTGGGTCCCCCAAGTACCCACTAGGTTAATAGAATATGAAAGAATAAATAGATAGGAGCGCCAAAAAATAGGCAGGGTCTTATGTGATTGATAATTGTAGTTCTGATGCTAGACCCTGGGTTAGGATAGCATATATTGGATGTTTAGAAAAAAATTCTTATATGAAATCATGTGTTATAAGGATAGACTTAGAAATTGGGTATGATGTATTTAACAAAGAATATTTATTACAATTTGCACAAAATATCGTATAATTAAAAACAGTTGGGTACAATTCACAGAATATTATATAGTTAAAAGACAATCAAGTACATGGATCCATGTGGATAAAATCCTATTGCATATAAATGTGTCCTAAAAATGATCTAAAAACGAATATGGCTGTCTGAATGTAAAATATTGGTGAGTCTCACATATGCAGTATGGTGGTGAGGTCGTACTGGTGAGTGGCCTCTCTAGTATAATAGACACAACAATTGTGTGAAAAAAAGTGCAATAATACCAATATACCAAAAAATTGAATGAAAAGAAGTAAACGTTATGATCAAAAATATCTAAAAATATTTAAAAACAGTCTCCAAAGATGAGATCTACAAAAGCAGTTATAGTTAGCATGTGAATAAATTAAAATAGGGGTGTGATCCACAAAAACATATATGTGTATATCAAAACAAGTCGCAAAAAGCTATTTTATGAAAATATTGAAAAAATGCTGAAAAAAACTTTTGTGAACAACAGGTGTGTACTCAAACTAGTTCTGTGTGATTAAAAAGTCATTGTTGGAGGTGTGGAAGTTCCTGGAATTCAGTCCATTTAGTATAATGGTCCTTTGGAGATCCTTTGTTTGTAATCCTAAAAAAGCGTTAGAAGTCCTAAAAAATGTTTGAAGATCCAAAGTGTAAAAATATAAAAAAGTGTGATCGATGTATAGAAAAATAAAAATAGTAAAAAATGGTGGAAAAAGATAAGGATACTCTGGGAATTCCTCAAGACCTATAAATAAAAAAAAACTCACAAAATTCTGCATTTTAAAGCAGACACAGAAGGATATAAAAGATGTAGATACAAATACCAAGAACATGGACCCCAATATGGGTCACATAAAAGGATGAATACACACCCTTTCAGATAACTCTAGAATGTTTTTGACATTAATCATAATTAACAGTTCTCCTTAAAATGCAGAGACCGTACCTAACATGTAGATAGTAGGTTTTGTCAAATTAACCATATTTACCTTTTGAGTTCTGATTACCTTTCGTAATGTCCCATATCCCATCTGCCACATCACCATAAAGGAATTATCCCAAATGTTACATCCTAATACTCGTTAGCTGGCAGGTCTCCTCTTGCTCCAATGCCCTTACCTTTGGGTCACATAAACACACTCTTTTACAAAATGTCCCGTATTCCATTAGGACACCAATAATGAGCGACCAATAACATCCCATTGATGGGAATTCTTTATTATTATTATTTTTATTATTGTTTTTTATTTTTACTTCATTTTTCTTTCATTTTCACTCCATCATCCCTTTGGGTTATCTAAAGTATAAGAGACATAGAATAATCCACCACACGGTCACCAATTGATTTAGCGTGGTTTTATTACTTTTTATTACATCTCCAAGATTGGTAGATAAGTCTCTCCTTCGCCCAAATATCTTACACAATAGATCATGTAATACCTATAGAAAATAAGCAATATACACCGACAGTAAGACTCCCACTCAACCCAATTTCTTCTGCCTTTAACATAGAGCAGGTTAATATAGAGGAGTTCAAGAGAAATAATTCACCCTTTTTTTGGGGATACACCGGTCCACGATATTGTAATTGTAGAAATGGAATACATAAAGATTGCCAATTTTTTAAATGTTTTTGAAACTAAAGGAACATGTATTTATGTGTTATTTTCTATGTAAAATTAATAGGCACATATTGTAACGATCTAGAATGACACATACCAACTAACTGTGTACCAAACACAATTAAGTGGTATGTCTTGTATCTGATACATACAAGAACTATGGAATCATGTGTTATAGACTTGACCAATTTATCTCTTACTACACTCACATGGGATAGATACCCAGGAGAAACCGGAATACGGCTCCCTATTTCCGGCCTTAGAAAAATGTACCGGAAGTGAATTGGCCCACAAATCTTCCGTTTTTTTCGGAATTAAAATAGCCACTTCTGACAACTATAGAACACACATAAGATAGGTAGCAAACATACACTGACAAAAATCAAGTGGGCATAATGGATCATATTCGTTTAATCGCTAAGCAGACATAATGCAAGTATAACGCAAACATCTAGAAGAAACCGGAAGCTCTCTCCTCTCACACTTCCGGCCATAGAGAACCACACCGGAGGTCACATCGCTCTAAGTACTTCCGGTCCTTAGAAACTACGACACCAGATAAATACAGTGGAAGTAGAAATACTTCCAGGATTTTATCCACATGGATCCATGTACTTGATTGTCTTTTAACTATATAATATTCTGTGAATTGTACCCAACTGTTTTTAATTATACGATATTTTGTGCAAATTGTAATAAATATTCTTTGTTAAATACATCATACCCAATTTCTAAGTCTATCCTTATAACACATGATTTCATATAAGAATTTTTTTCTAAACATCCAATATATGCTATCCTAACCCAGGGTCTAGCATCAGAACTACAATTATCAATCACATAAGACCCTGCCTATTTTTTGGCGCTCCTATCTATTTATTCTTTCATATTCTATGTGGGAGAAACGTTGGGCCCTAAGGTAGAAAAGCCTTCTCATCCTTATCTGTCACTAATGTTTATAAATATTGTTTGCATCCCCTGAGAGAACTTAGCTGGTAAATATTATAACAGAGCATAATATAGCTATATAATGCAGTAGCGGCTCAAATATAGAAACAAACTGCTAAGTATTATGTTTATGTCTAGATGTGATCTCTAAACATGCAGGAAGTCCAGAAACATAACATTGCTTGGTGTATGTAAATATTGTTTGCGTGCCACAAGAGAACTTAGCTGGTAAATATTATAACAAAGTATAGCACATCAATAATTGTTTCCAATTGGAATAAATCCAAGCCTTTTAAGAAACCAAAGTCAGCCCCTAAGTCCGCATGAAGGTGCGGCCCTCATTCCAGCTCAGCTGGTAGGGGGCAGATTAAGGTTTTTCAAGGATGTTTGGATAAATTCTGTCCAAAATCAATTGATTCAGAGCATTGTCAGGGGTACTGAATTGGATTCAGAGTAAGACCTCCTGTGAGAATATTTTTTCTCTCGCGCATTCCAGCAAATCCAGTTAAAGCTCAGGCTTTCCTGAAGTGTGTTTCAGACCTGGAGTCTTCAGGGGTAATTATGCCAGTTCCTTTTCAGGAACAAGGTTTGGGGTTTTATTCAAATCTATTCATTGTCCCAAAGAAGGAAAATTCATTCAGACCAGTTCTGGATCTGAAAATTTTGAATAGTTATATAAGAGTACCAACTTTCAAGGTGGTGACTATAAGGACTATTCTGCCTTTTGTTCAGCAAGGACATTATATGTCCACAATGGACTTGCAGGATGCATACCTTCATATTCCGAATCATCCAGAACATTATCAGTTCCTGCGATTCTCTTTTTTAGACAAGCATTACCAATTTGTTGCTCTTCCATTTGGCCTAGCAAGAGCTCCAAGAATCCTCAGACAAGGGTCACGTTTTTAGGTTTCCAGATTCAATGTCCATGACTCTGTCTCCAACAGACAAGAGACGTTTGAAATTGGTTGCAGCCTGTCGGCACCTTCAGTCTCAGTCATTCCCTTCAGTGGCTTTGTGCATATGGGACCTCTCCAGCTTTGTATGCTGAATCAATGGTGCAGGGATTATACAAAGATATCACAATTAATATCCTTAAATCCCAATGTTCGACACTCTCTGACGTGGTGGTTAAATCACCAGCGTTTAGTTCAAGGGGCTTCTTTTGTTCGCCCAACCTGGACTGTGATCACTACAGATGCAAGTCTTTCAGGTTGAGGAGCTGTTTGGAAATCTCAAGAGGCGAGATTACCAATCAATTTTTTAGAACTCCGTGCTATTCTCAGAGCTCTTCAGTTTTGGCCTCTGTTGAAGAGAGAACCGTTCATTTGTTTTCAGACAGACAATATCACAACAGTGGCATATGTCAATCATTAGGGTGGGACTTTAGTCCCCAAGCTATGAAAGAAGTATCTTGGATACTTGTTTGGGCTTAATCCAGCTCCTGTCGAATTTCTGTGGTTCATATCCCAGGTGTAGACAATTGGGAGGCGGATTATCTCAGCCATCAGACTTTACATCCGGGGGGAAGTGGTCCCTCCATCCAGATGTGTTTTTTCAGATTGTTCAGATGTGGGGTCTTCCAGAGATAGATCTGATGGCCTCTCATCTAAACAAGAAACTTCCCAGATACCTGTCCAGGTCCAGGGATTTTCAGGCGGAAGCAGTGGATGCGCTGACGCTTCCTTGGTGTTATCATCCTGCTTATATTTTCCCGCCTTTAGTTCTTCTTCCAAGAGTGATTTCCAAAATTATCATAGAACAATCGTTTGTGTTGCTGGTGGCTCCAGCATGGCCTCACAGGTTTTGGTATGCAGATCTTGTTCGGATGTCCTGTTGCCAACCTTGGCCACTCCCATGAAGGCCAGACCTACTGTCTCAAGGTCAGTTTTCCATCAGGATTTGAAATCATCAAATTTGAAGGTATGGAAATTGAACGCTTAGTGCTAAGTCATAGAGGTTTCTCTGACTCAGTGATTAATACTATGTTACAAGCTTGTAAATCTGTCTCTAGAAAGATTTATTATCGAGTTTGGAAGACTTACATTTCATGGTGTTCTTCTCATAAATTCTCTTGGCATTCTTTTAGAATTCCTAGAATTTTACAGTTTCTTCAGGATGGTTTGGATAAGGGTTTGTCTGCATGTTCTTTAAAGGGACAATTCTCTGCTCTTTCTGTTTTATTTCACAGAAAGATTGCTAAACTTCCTGATATTCACTGTTTTGTACAGGCTTTAGTTCGTATTAAGCCTGTCATTAAATCAATCTCTCCTCCTTGGAGTCTTAATTTGGTTTTGCGGGCATTACAGGCCCCTCCATTTGAGCCTATGCATTCTTTGGACTTTAAACTACTTTCTTGGAAAGTGTTGTTCCTTTTGGCCATCTCTTCCATCTCTTGCTAGAAGAGTTTCTGAGCTATCTGCTCTTTCTTGTGACTCTCCTTTTCTGATTTTTCATCAGGATAAGGCGGTTTTGCAGACTTCATTTAAATTTTTACCTAAGGTTGTGAATTCTATCAACATTAGTAGAGAAATTGTTATCCCTGCCTTGTGTCCTAATCCTAAGAATTCTTTGGAAAGATCCTTACATTCTTTGGATGTGGTGAGAGCTTTGAAATATTATATTGAAGCTACTAAAGATTTCAGGAAGACTTTTAGTCTGTTATATTTTCTGGTCCTAGGAAAGGTCAGAAGGCCTCTGCTATTTCCTTGGCTTCTTGGTTAAATCTTTTGATTTATCAAGCTTATTTGGAGTCGGGTCAGGCCCCGCCTCAGAGAATTACAGCTCATTCTACTAGATCAGTCTCCAGTTTGTGGCCTTTTAGGAATGAAGCTTCAGTTGATCAGATTTGCAAAGCAGCAACTTGGTCCTCTTTGCATACATTTACTAAATTCTACAGTTTTGATGTATTTGCTTCTTCAGAAGCAGTCTTTGGTAGAAAAGTTCTTCAGGCAGCTGTTTCAGTTTGATTCTTCTGCTGATGTTTTAAGTTTTTCTTTTCATTATGAGAATAACTTATATTTTGTGTTGTAGATTATTTTTTCAGCTGAAAATGGCTGTTTATTTTTATCCCTCCCTCTCTAGTGACTCTTGAGTGGAGTTCCACATCTTGGGTATTGATATCCCATACGTCACTAGCTCATGGACTCTTGCCAATTACATGAAAGAAAACATAATTTATGTAAGAATTTACCTGATAAATTAATTGCTTTCATATTTGCAAGATTCCATGAGGCCCACCTTTTTTATGGTGGTTATTATTTTTTTTGTATATAGCACAATTATTTCCAAATTGAGTGTTGATGCTTTTTACTCCTTTCTTTATCACCCCACTACTTGGCTATTCATTAAACTGAATTGTGGGTGTGGTGAGGGGTGTATTTATAGGCATTTTGAGGTTTGGGAAACTTTGTCCCTACTGGTAGGATTGTATATCCCATACGTCACTAGCTCATGGACTCTTGCCAATATGAAAGAAATTAATTTATCAGGTAAATTCTTACATAAATTATGTTTTTCCCTAAGTAGTATGTAGGATAGTCTTATGCTTATCCCAGGCATTAATTAGTATGTAGGATAGTCTTATGCTTATCCCAGGCATTAATTAGTATGTAGGATAGTCTCATGCTTATCCCAGGCATTAATTAGTAGGTTAGCCTTATTCTTATCCCAAGCATTAATTAGTATGTAGGATAGCCTTATTCTTATCCCACACATTAAAGTGAAAGTCAATCCTAGCATTGTACAAACGCTAGTATTGACTATTGAAACAAATAAAGGGGACTTTCATTCATGAAGTATGATACTTCATGTAGAAAGCTCCTTTATTTGTTTCAAAAGATCGCCGTTCTTAGTTGCTACAGCAGCCCATGGCTAAAAAATTTTTTTGCTAAGAGGTGACATTTCACCTCTTGGCCAATAGCCGTGCGGTAAATCCGGCTTGGCGCCCATGGGAGCTATTGGCTAAGAGGTGAAAACGTCTCCTCCTAGCAAAATGTTTTTGCGGCGATCGGTTGAAACAAATAAAGGAGCTTTCTACATGAAGTATCTTATACTTCATGAATGAAAGTCTCCTTTATTTGTTTCAATAGTCAATCCTAGCGTTTGTACAACTAGGCATTAATTAGTATGTAGGATAGCCTTATTCTTACCCCAGACATTAATTAGTATGTGGAATAGCCTTATGTTTATTCCAGGCATTAATACGTAGGATAGCCTTATTCTTATCCCAAGCATTAATTAATATGTAGGATAACCTTACGCTTTTCCCAGGCATTAAATAGTATGTAGTATAGCCATATGCTTATCCCAGGTATTAGTTGGTATGTAGGATTATTATTTATTATTATTATCGGCTATTTGTAGAGCGCCAACAGATTCTGCAGTGCTATAAACAAAGGTGGAGTACAACAAAACAATTGTAGGGATCAAATGGGTAGAGGGCCCTGCCAAGAGTTGCACTGTTGTAGTCAGCTCTTAAGAAAATGATCTACAAACAGCTAGGCTCTTAGGCTTACATGCTAAGGGGGTTCAGGGATAGCAATGGAGGAGAGGAACTGGTATAAAGGTAAGGTTAGCGTAGGTATGCATCCCTGTATAGTAGAATCTTTAAGGAGCGCTTGAAGCTTTCAAAACTAGGGGAGAGTCTTGTGGAGCTAGGCAGAGAGTTCCACAAGATGGGAGCCAGTCTGGAGAAGTCCTATATACAGGAGTGTGATGAGGTAACAAGAGAGGATGAGAGTAGGAGGCCATGAGCAGAGGGAAAGGGACGGGAGGGAGAGTATCTGGAGACAAGGTCTGAGATATAGGGGGAGCAGTGCAGTTGAGGGCTTTGTATGTCAGAGTGAGAATTTTGTGTTTAAACCTAGAGGCAAGAGGAAGCCAGTGAAGGGATTGGCAGAGAGTTTCAGCAGATGAAGATCGACGTGTAAGGAAGATGAGTCTGGAAGAGGTATTCATTATGGATTGTAAAGGAGCTAGGCGTCAGGTGGGGAGACCAGAGAGGACAGAGTTGCAGTAATCGAGGCGGGAAAGAATGAGAAAGTGGATTAAAATCTTAGTTGTGTCTTGTGTAAGCAAGTGTCTAATTTTAGAGATGTTTTTAAGGTGGAAGTGGCAGGCTTTAGCCAAGGACTGAATGTGAGGAGTGAAGGAAAGATCTGAGTCAAATGTGACCCCGTGACATCGGGCATGCGGGTAGGGGTAATGATGGAGTTGTAAAAAAATTATGTAGTAAGGGTGCTAAAAGCTAAAGATCTCCAAAGTGTTATTTTGTTTATACAGTGATACTTACAACTTAGAAATTGTTTAAGAGAATATTTTAAAAAAAAACTTTATGTGCATTCATGTGCTAACGACTTAGTATTGTGTAATTCTAGAAAGACACTCTTTGTGGATATAAACAAAATAACACTTTGGAGACCTTTAGCTTTTAGCCCCCTTACTACATAATTTTTTTACATTTTCTTTCTGTTTAGATTGAAGGATCTAAGCTTATCAAGTAAGGTGTTTGATCTATCCCCCCTCCCCCCTCTTGACACTAGCGCACTATTTACCTCAACTCTTTAACG
The DNA here is from genome assembly GCF_027579735.1 of Bombina bombina. Taxonomy (NCBI): domain Eukaryota; kingdom Metazoa; phylum Chordata; class Amphibia; order Anura; family Bombinatoridae; genus Bombina; species Bombina bombina. Next base: position 23,084,511 of record NC_069499.1, on the reverse strand, counting down.
TAATGATGGAGTTGTCGACAGTTATAGAGAGATTGGGGGTGGAGATTTTGGAAGAAGGTGGGAAAAGAGGAGCTCAGTTTTGGAGAGCTTTAGCTTGACGTAGTGAGAGGACATCCAAGAGTGAGATGTGAGAGTTAGTGACACGGGTTAGCAAGGAAGGAGATAGGTCTGGTGCAGAGAAGTAGATTTGGGTGTCGTCGGCATACAAATAATATTGGAAACCGTGGGACTTTATTAGGGAACCTAGTGATGACGTGTAGATTGAGAAGAGAAGGGGACTGAGGACAGAGCCTTGCGGTGGAAAGTGGTGACGGAGCAGAGGAGGCCCCAGAGAAGGCTACACTAAGGGTACGGTTTGACAGGTAGGAAGAGAGCCACGAGAGGGCTGTGTCACAGATCCCGAAGGATTGGAGGGTTTGGAGCAAAAGAGGGTGGTCAACAGTGTCAAAGGCTGTGGACAGATCAAGGAGGATAAGCAGAGAGAAGTGGCCTTTTGATTTTGCTATAAGTAGGTCGTTGGTAATCTTAACAATTGCCTTCTCTGTGGAGTGATGGGGACGAAATCCAGATTGCAGTGGGTCAAGAAGGTAGTTTAACGTAAGGAAATGGGATAGGCATGCATATACTAGTTTTTCTAGAAGCTTTGAGGCAAGAGGGAGGAGGGAAATAGGGCAGTAGTTGGATGGGGAGGTAGGATCAAGGGAAGGTTTTTTGAGGATAGATGTGACCAGTGCATGTTTCAGCGATGAGGGAAATATACTGGTGCTGAGGGAGAGGTTGAAAATGTGTGTTAGTATAGGGGTAAGGGTAGCAGTGAGGGAGGGGAGTAGCTGTGAGGGGATAGGGTCAAGGGGACAGGTAGTTAGGTAAGAGCGCAGTATAAATGCCAACACTTCTTCCTCAGTAACAGGGGAGAATGAGCTTATGTGGGTTGTGATTGATTGAGAGCATTTGAGGGGGTGAGAGAATGGAATTATGTTGAGAGCTGATTTAATTTCTGATGGAGTCGATTTTGTTATTGAAGTGGCTGGCAAAGTCTTTAGCTGACAGACAAGTTGTATTAGGAAGTGGGGGAGGGCGGAGGAGAGTATTGAAAGTTGAGAACAGGCGTTTTTGGTTTGAAGAAAGATTAGAGATAAGAGTAGAGAAGTAGTGTTGCTTATGGAGATTAAGGGCACAATAGTAGGAGTTCAAGATGAATTTGTAATGAAGAAAATCAGCTGAACTCCAAGATTTTCTCCAGTGCCGCTCAGCAGTACGTGAACATCTACGTAGGTACCGTGTCAGAGGAGTATGCCAGGGCTGAGGATGAGTGTGTGATTTCAGAGCTATGGTAAGAGGTGCAAGATTGTCAAGGACGGATGTAAGGGTGGAATTATAGTGGCAGATAGATTTGTCAGGGCAGGAAAAGGAGGAGAAGGATGAGAGGAGAGGTTTGAAGGAATTAGCAAGCTGTTGCTGATCTATTGACATAATGCTTCTGTGAAGTTTGGTGTGAGGAGTAGAAGGAGGAAGAGTTGTAGGGAGGGATTATATTTTGCAAGTAATGAGATGGTGGTTAGAAAGAAGAAAGGGGGAGTTTGTGCAGTTTGAGAGAGTGCATAGATGACTAAAGATCAGGTCAAGAGAGTGACCATCTTTGTGAGTGGGAGAATCAGTCCATTGTGACAGACCGAAAGAGGACGTGAGTTGCAGAAGTTGTTTTGCAGAGGAGGCAGTGGGATTGTCAAGAGGGATGATGAAGGAAAGGAAATAAGGTAGCCAGGCACCCAAGTGATCTAGAAATTGAGTTGAGGAGCCAGGGGGTCTGTATATGACTGCAACACGTATAGAGAGAGGAGAGAATAAGCAAATCATGTGGGTTTCGAATGAGGGAAGAGATGGGATGTATTTGTTGAAAGGTGCAACAAGAGGAAAGTAAAATACCTTCACCACCTCCTTGTCTATTACCAGACCTAGGAGTGTGGCTGAAGTGGAGACCCCCATGTGAGAGCAGCAGTGGATGCTGTGTGTAGGGGAGAGAGCCAGGTTTCTGTTAGAGCCAGACAGTTGAGGGAGCGGGAGATGAAGAGGTCATTTATAGAAGTGAGCTTGTTACAAACAGATCGAGTGTTCCAGAGTGCACAAGTGAAAGGGGGTAGTGGCTTTTGATGCAAGAGGAATGTGAGTAAGGTTTGCAGAGTTTTGTTTTCTGAGTCTATGGGACGGTACACATGGATGTGCACGGCTAGGCAGTGGTTGGGGACCAGGATTAGGGGAGATGTCACCAGCAGTTAGTAAAAGCAAGAGGGAGAGTGACATGAGATGAGATACAGATTTGCAGTAATGAGACAGTAAGGCAGTGGTGGCTTTAAAGCAGTTAGGAACTTGTGAGGTGGGCCTCACTACATTTTCCTAACATGTTGCTGCCCTTGTATAGAAAGCCAGAGTAGGTTTACAGGTCTCTGTAAGGATTTTCGCCTGTCCTCTGCCCTTTTTGTTTGTTTCTCAGGAAAGGGTAAGGGTCAGAAGGCTACTACTACTTTTCTCTCTCTTTGGTTGAGAAGTATAATTTGTTTGGTTTATGAAACTGCTGTTTGTCACCTTCCTTAGAGAATTACAGCTTATTACACAAGGGCTGTCTCCTCTTCTTGGGCCTTCCAAAATTAATCTTCAGTGGAACAAATTTGCAAGGCTGCAACTTGGTCTTCTCTGCATACTTTTTAAAAATTTAGCAGATTTGATCATTTTGCCTCGGCTGAGGCTTCTTTTGGGCGAAAGGTTCTTCAAGCGGTTGTGCTTTCTGTTTAGGTCTGCCTGTTTTGTTCTCCCTCCCAAGTCATCTGTGTCCTCTAGTTTGGGTGTTGGTTCCCAACAGTAATTGATGATGTTGTGGACTCACCATATCTTAAGAAAGAAAACTAAATTTATGCTTACCTGATGCATTTCTTTCTTTCTGGATATGGTGAGTCCACAACCCCTCCCTTTCTTTTAAGACAGTTATTTCTCTTGTTAAGTGTATCCAGTCCACGGATCATCCATTACTTGTGGGATATTCTCCTTCCCAACAGGAAGTTGCAAGAGGATCACCCACAGCAGAGCTGCTACATAGCTCCTCCCCTCACTGCCATACCCAGTCATTCTCTTGCAACTCTCAACAAAGATGGACGTAGTAAGAGGAGAGTGGTGTATTATAGTTAGTTTTTTAACTTCAATCAAAAGTTTATTTTTAAATGGTACCGGAGTGTACTGTTTCATCTCAGGCAGCATTAGAAGAAGAATCTGCCTGTGATTTCTATGATCTTAGCAGAAGTAACTAAGATCCACTGCCGTTCTCACATATTCTGAGGAGTGAGGTAACTTCAGAGGGGGAATGGCGTGCAGGTTTTCCTGCAATAAGGTATGTGCAGTTAACATATTTCTAGGGATGGAATTTGCTAGAAAAATGCTGCTGATACCGGATTAATGTAAGTTGAGCCTAAATGCAGTGATTTAATAGCGACTGGTATAAGGCTTATTAAAAGAGATACATACTCTTATAAAAGTATAATATAAAACGTTTGCTGGCATGTTTAATCGTTTTTATATATGTTTGGTGACAAAACTTATTAGGGCCTAGTTTTTTTCCACATGGCTGGCTTGATTTTTGCCTAGAAACAGTTTCCTGGGGCTTTCCACTGTTGTAATATGAGTGGGGATGGGGCCCTTTTCTGTGCAGCTAAAATTACTGATAGACATTCAACTTCCTTCTGCATGATACAGGACATCTCTGAAGGGCTCAAAAGGCTTCAAAGTCGTGTTTGAGGAGGGTAACAACCACAGTAGACTGGCAGTTGTTGTGACTGTGTTTAAAAAACGTTTTTGTCATTTATTATTCCGTTTTTGGTATTAAGGGGTTAATCATCCATTTGCAAGTGGGTGCAATGCTCTGCTGACTTGTTACATACACTGTAAAAATTTCGTTAGTGTAACTGCCTTTTTTCACTTATTTCAAATTTTGTCAAAATTTGTTTCTCTTAAAGGCACAGTAACGTTTTTTATATTGCTTGTTAACTTGCTTTAAAGTGTTTTCCAAGCTTGCTAGTCTCATTGCTAGTCTGTACAAACATGTCTGAAACAGAGGATACTTGTTCATTATGTTTAAAAGCCATGGTGGAGCCCCATAGGAGAATGTGTACCAAATGTATTGATTTCACCTTAAACAGTGAAGATCAGTCTTTATCTATAAAAGAATTGTCACCAGAGGGGTCTGTCGAGGGGGAAGTTATGCCGACTAACTCTCCCCACGTGTCGGACCCTTCGCCTCCCGCTCAAGGGACGCACGCTAATATGGCGCCAAGTACATCAGGGACGCCCATAGCGATTACTTTGCAGGACATGGCTGCAATCATGAATAATACCCTGTCAGAGGTATTCTCCAGATTGCCTGAATTGAGAGGCAAGCGCGATAGCTCTGGGGTTAGACGAGATACAGAGCGCGTAGATGCTGTAAGAGCCATGTCTGATACTGCGTCACAATATGCAGAACCTGAGGACGGAGAGCTTCAGTCTGTGGGTGACGTCTCTGAATCGGGGAGACCTGATGCAGAGATTTCTAATTCTAAATTTAAGCTTGAGAACCTCAGTGTATTGCTTGGGGAGGTATTAGCTGCTCTGAATGACTGTGACACAATTGCAGTGCCAGAGAAATTGTGTAGGCTGGATAAATACTATGCAGTGCCGGTGAGTACTGATGTTTTTCCAATACCTAAAAGGCTTACAGAAATTATTAGTAAGGAGTGGGATAGGCCCGGTGTGCCCCTTTTCCCCACCTCCTATATTTAGAAAAATGTTTCCAATAGATGCCACTACACGGGACTTATGGCAGACAGCCCCTAAGGTGGAGGGAGCAGTTTCTACTTTAGCAAAGCGTACCACTATCCCGGTTGAGGACAGTTGTGCTTTTTCAGATCCAATGGATAAAAAATTAGAGGATTACCTTAAGAAAATGTTTATTCAACAAGGTTTTATTTTACAGCCCCTTGCATGCATTGCGCCTGTCACTGCTGCGGCGGCATTCTGGTTTGAGGCCCTGGAAGAGGCCATCCATACAGCTCCATTGACTGAAATCATTGACAAGCTTAGAACTCTTAAGCTAGCTAACTCATTTGTTTCTGATGCCATTGTTCATTTGACTAAACTAACGGCTAAGAATTCCGGATTCGCCATCCAGGCGCGTAGGGCGCTATGGCTCAAATCCTGGTCAGCTGATGTGACTTCAAAGTCTAAATTACTCAACATTCCTTTCAAGGGGCAGACCTTATTCGGGCCTGGTTTGAAAGAAATTATTGCTGACATTACTGGAGGTAAGGGTCATACCCTTCCTCAGGACAGGGCCAAATCAAAGGCCAAACAGTCTAATTTTCATGCCTTTCGAAATTTCAAGGCAGGTGCAGCATCAACTTCCTCTGCTTCAAAACAAGAGTGAACTTTTGCTCAATCCAAGCAGGCCTGGAAACCTAACCAGTCCTGGAACAAGGGCAAGCAGGCCAGAAAGCCTGCTGCTGCTTCTCTAAGACAGCATGAAGGAGCGGCCCCCTATCCGACAACGGATCTAGTAGGGGGCAGACTCTCTCTCTTCGTCCAGGCGTGGGCAAGAGATGTTCAGGATCCCTGGGCGTTGGAGATCATATCTCAGGGATATCTTCTGGACTTCAAAGCTTCTCCTCCACAAGGGAGATTTCACCTTTCAAGATTATCTGCAAACCAGATAAAGAAAGAGGCATTCCTAAGCTGCGTACAAGATCTCCTTGTAATGGGAGTGATCCATCCAGTTCCGCGGACGGAACAAGGACAGGGGTTTTATTCAAATCTGTTTGTGGTTCCCAAAAAAGAGGGAACCTTCAGACCAATTTTGGATTTAAAGATCCTAAACAAATTCCTCAGAGTTCCGTCATTCAAGATGGAAACTATTCGAACCATTTTACCCATGATCCAAGAGGGTCAGTACATGACCACAGTGGACTTAAAGGATGCCTACCTTCACATTCCGATTCACAAGAATCATCATCGGTTCCTGAGATTTGCCTTTCTAGACAGGCATTACCAATTTGTAGCTCTTCCCTTCGGGTTGGCTACAGCCCCAAGAATTTTCACAAAGGTTCTCAGCTCTCTTCTGGCGGTTCTAAGACCGCGAGGCATAGCGGTGGCTCCTTATCTAGACGACATCCTGATACAGGCGTCAAGCTTTCAAATTGCCAAGTCTCATACAGAGATAGTTCTGGCATTTCTGAGGACGCATGGGTGGAAAGTGAACGAAGAAAAGAGTTCTCTATCTCCTCTCACAAGGGTTTCCTTCCTAGGGACTCTGATAGATTCTATAGAAATGAAAATTTACCTGACGGAGTCCAGGTTATCAAAACTTCTAAATGCTTGCTGTGTTCACTCCATTCCGCGCCCCACGGTGGCTCAGTGCATGGAAGTAATCGGCTTAATGGTAGCGGCGATGGACATAGTGCCATTTGCGCGCCTGCATCTCAGACCGCTGCAATTATGCATGCTCAGTTAGTGGAATGGGGATTACACAGATTTGTCCCCTCTACTAAATCTGGATCAGGAAACCAGAGATTCTCTTCTCTGGTGGTTATCTCGAGTCCATCTGTCCAAGGGTATGACCTTTCGCAGACCAGATTGGACAATTGTAACAACAGATGCCAGCCTTCTAGGTTGGGGTGCAGTCTGGAACTCCCTGAAGGCTCAGGGTCCATGGACTCAGGAGGAGAAACTCCTCCCAATAAATATTCTGGAGTTAAGAGCAATATTCAATGCTCTTCTAGCTTGGCCTCAGTTAGCAACACTGAGGTTCATCAGATTTCAGTCGGACAACATCACGACTGTGGCTTACATCCACCATCAAGGGGGAACCAGGAGTTCCCTAGCGATGTCAGAAGTCTCCAAGATAATTCGCTGGGCAGAGACTCACTCTTGCCACCTGTCAGCGATCCATATCCCAGGTGTAGAGAACTGGGAGGCGGATTTTCTAAGTCGTCAGACTTTTCATCCGGGGGAGTGGGAACTCCATCCGGAGGTGTTTGCTCACTTGGTTCTCCGTTGGGGCAAACCAGAACTGGATCTCATGGCGTCTCGCCAGAACGCCAAGCTTCCGTGTTACGGATCCAGGTCAAGGGACCCAGAAGCAGCACTGATAGATGCTCTAGCAACGCCTTGGTTCTTCAACCTGGCTTATGTGTTTCCACCGTTTCCTCTGCTCCCTTGTCTGATTGCCAAGATCAAACAGGAGAGAGCATCGGTGATATTGGTAGCACCTGCGTGGCCACGCAGGACCTGGTATGCAGACCTAGTGGACATGTCATCCTTTCCACCATGGACTCTGCCTCTGAGACAAGACCTTCTAATACAAGGTCCTTTCAATCATCAGAATCTACTTTCTCTGAGACTGACTGCATGGAGATTGAACGCTTGATCCTATCAAAGCGTGGCTTCTCCGAGTCAGTAATTGATACCTTAATACAGGCACGAAAGCCTGTTACCAGGAAAATTTACCACAAGATATGGCGTAAATATCTTCATTGGTGTTAATCCAAGAATTACTCATGGAGTAGGGTTAGGATTCCTAGGATATTGTCCTTCCTCCAAGAGGGTTTGGACAAAGGACTATCAGCTAGTTCTTTAAAGGGACAGATTTCTGCTCTGTCTATTCTTTTACACAAGCGTCTGGCAGAAGTTCCAGACGTTCAGGCATTTTGTCAGGCTTTAGTTAGAATTAGGCCTGTGTTTAGACCTGTTGCTCCTCCATGGAGCTTAAACTTGGTTTTTAAAGTTCTTCAAGGGGTTCCGTTTGAACCCCTTCATTCTATTGATATCAAACTCTATCATGGAAAGTTCTTTTTCTGATGGCTATTTCCTCGGCTCGAAGAGTCTCGGAGTTATCTGCCTTACATTGTGATTCTCCTTATCTGATCTTTCATTCAGATAAAGTTGTTCTGTGTACAAAACCTGGGTTTTTACCCAAGGTGGTTTCTAACAAGAATATCAATCAAGAGATTGTTGTTCCATCATTATGTCCTAATCCTTCTTCAAAGAAGGAACGTCTTTTGCATAATCTAGACGTAGTCCGTGCCTTGAAGTTTTACTTACAGGCTGCTAAAGATTTCGCCAAACATCTAACCTGCTTGTTGTTTACTCTGGACAGAGGAGAGGTCAAAATTTATTTCTCTTGTAGTGTATCCAGTCCACGGCCTGCCCTGTCCTTTTCGGGCAGGTCTAAATTTTAATTAAACTACAGTCACCACTGCACCCTATGGTTTCTCCTTTCTCGTCTTGTTTCGGTCGAATGACTGGATATGGCAGTGAGGGGAGGAGCTACGTAGCAGCTCTGCTGTTGGTGATCCTCTTGCAACTTCCTGTTGGGAAGGAGAATATCCCACAAGTAATGGATGATCCGTGGACTGGATACACTACAAGAGAAATAAATTTATCAGGTAAGCATAAATTATGTTTCTTTCATGTAATTAACAAGAGTCCATGAGCTAGTGACGTATGGGATATACATTCCTACCAGGAGGGGCAAAGTTTCCCAAACCTTAAAATGCCTATAAATACACCCCTCACCACACCCACAAATCAGTTTTTACAAACTTTGCCTCCGATGGAGGTGGTGAAGTAAGTTTGTGCTAGATTCTACGTTGATATGCGCTCCGCAGCAAGTTGGAGCCCGGTTTTCCTCTCAGCGTGCAGTGAATGTCAGAGGGATGTGAGGAGAGTATTGCCTATTGAATGCAGTGATCTCCTTCTATGGGGTCTATTTCATAAGGTTCTCTGTTATCGGTCGTAGAGATTCATCTCTTACCTCCCTTTTCAGATCGACGATATACTCTTATATTTACCATTTCCTCTACTGATTCTCGTTTCAGTACTGGTTTGGCTTTCTACAAACATGTAGATGAGTGTCCTGGGGTAAGTAAGTCTTATTTTCTGTGACACTCTAAGCTATGGTTGGGCACTTTATTTATAAAGTTCTAAATATATGTATTCAAACATTTATTTGCCTTGACTCAGAATGTTCAACTTTCCTTATTTCCAGACAGTCAGTTTCATATTTGGGATTATGCTTTAATTATCATATTTTTTCTTACCTCAAAAATTTGACTTTTTTCCCTGTGGGCTGTTAGGCTCGCGGGGGCTGAAAATGCTTCATTTTATTGCGTCATTCTTGGCGCGGACTTTTTTGGCGCAAAAATTCATTTCCGTTTCCGGCGTCATACGTGTCGCCGGAAGTTGCGTCATTTTTGACGTTATTTTGCGCCAAAAATGTCGGCGTTCCGGATGTGGCGTCATTTTTGGCGCCAAAAGCATTTAGGCGCCAAATAATGTGGGCGTTTTATTTGGCGCCAAAAAATATGGGCGTCGCTTTTGTCTCCACATTATTTCAGTCTTATTTTTCATTTGCTTCTGGTTGCTAGAAGCTTGATGTTTGGCATTTTTTTCCCATTCCTGAAACTGTCTTATAAGGAATTTGATCTATTTTGCTTTATATGTTGTTTTTTCTCTTACATATTGCAAGATGTCTCACGTTGCATCTGAGCCAGAAGATACTACAGGAAAACCTCTGCCTGCTGGATCTACCAAAGCTAAGTGTATCTGCTGTAAACTTTTGGTAGCTATTCCTCCAGCTGTTGTTTGTATTAAATGTCATGACAAACTTGTTAATGCAGATAATATTTCCTTTAGTGATGTACCATTGCCTGTTGCAGTTCCCTCAACATCTAAGGTGCAGAATGTTCCTGATAACATAAGAGATTTTGTTTCTGAATCCATAAAGAAGGCTTTGTCTGTTATTTCTCCTTCTAGTAAACGTAAAAAGTCTTTTAAATCTTCTCTCTCTACAGATGAATTTTTAAATGAACACCATCATTCTGATTCTTTGGACTCTTCTGGTTCAGAGGATTCTGTCTCAGAGATTGATGCTGATAAATCTTCATATTTATTTAAGATGGAATTTATTCGCTCTTTACTTAAAGAAGTACTAATTGCTTTAGAAATAGAGGATTCTAGTCCTCTTGATACTAATTCTATACGTTTGGATAAGGTTTTTAAAGCTCCTGCGGTTATTCCAGAAGTCTTTCCTGTTCCTAATGCTATTTCTGCAGTAATTGCTAAGGAATGGGATAGATTGGGTAATTCATTTACTCCTTCTAAACGTTTTAAGCAATTATATCCTGTTCCGCCTGACAGGTTAGAATTTTGGGACAAAATCCCTAAAGTTGATGGGGCTATTTCTACCCTTGCTAAACGTACTACCATTCCTACATCAGATGGTACCTCGTTTAAGGATCCTTTAGATAGAAAAATTGAATCTTTTCTAAGAAAAGCTTATCTATGTTCAGGTAATCTTCTTAGACCTGCTATATCATTGGCTGATGTTGCTGCAGCTTCAACTTTTTGGTTGGAAACTCTAGCGCAACAAGTAACAAATCGTGATTCTCATGATATTATTATTCTTCTCCAGCATGCTAATAATTTCATCTGTGATGCCATTTTTGATATTATTAGAGTTGATGTTAGATTTATGTCTCTGGCTATCTTAGCCAGAAGAGCTTTATGGCTTAAGACTTGGAATGCTGATATGGCTTCTAAATCAACTCTACTTTCCATTTCTTTCCAGGGAAACAAATTATTTGGTTCTCAGTTGGATTCTATTATTTCAACTGTTACTGGTGGGAAAGGAACTTTTTTACCAGGATAAAAAGTCTAAAGGTAAAAACAGGGCTAACAATCGTTTTCGTTCCTTTCGTTTCAACAAAGAACAAAAGTCTGATCCTTCGTCCTCAGGAGCAGTTTCAGTTTGGAAACCATCTCCAGTCTGGAATAAATCCAAGCCTGCTAGAAAGGCAAAGCCTGCTTCTAAGTTCACATGAAGGTACGGCCCTCATTCCAGTTCAGCTGGTAGGGGGCAGGTTACGTTTTTTCAAAGAAATTTGGATCAATTCTGTTCACAATCTTTGGATTCAGAACATTGTTTCAGAAGGGTACAGAATTGGTTTCAAGATGAGACCTCCTGCAAAGAGATTTTTTCTTTCCCATGTCCCAGTAAATCCAGTGAAAGCTCAAGCATTTCTGAATTGTGTTTCAGATCTAGAGTTGGCTGGAGTAATTATGCCAGTTCCAGTTCCGGAACAGGGGATGGGGTTCTATTCAAATCTCTTCATTGTACCAAAGAAGGAGAATTCCTTCAGACCAGTTTTGGATCTAAAATTATTGAATCGTTATGTAAGGATACCAACGTTCAAGATGGTAACTGTAAGGACTATATTGCCTTTTGTTCAGCAAGGGAATTATATGTCCACAATAGATTTACAGGATGCATATCTGCATATTCCGATTCATCCAGATCATTATCAGTTCCTGAGATTCTCTTTTCTAGACAAGCATTACCAATTTGTGGCTCTACCGTTTGGCCTTGCTACAGCTCCAAGAATTTTCACAAAGATTCTCGGTGCCCTTCTGTCTGTAATCAGAGAACAGGGTATTGTGGTATTTCCTTATTTGGACGATATCTTGGTACTTGCTCCGTCTTTACATTTAGCAGAGTCTCATACGAATCGACTTGTGTTGTTTCTTCAAGATCATGGTTGGAGGATCAATTTACCAAAAAGTTCTTTGATTCCTCAAACAAGGGTAACCTTTCTGGGTTTCCAGATAGATTCAGTGTCCATGACTTTGTCTTTAACAGACAAGAGACGTCTAAAATTGATTACAGCCTGTCGAAACCTTCAGTCTCAATCATTCCCTTCGGTAGCCTTATGCATGGAAATTCTAGGTCTTATGACTGCTGCATCGGACGCGATCCCCTTTGCTCGTTTTCACATGCGACCTCTTCAGCTCTGTATGCTGAACCAATGGTGCAGGGATTACACGAAGATATATCAATTAATATCTTTAAAACCGATTGTTCGGCACTCTCTAACGTGGTGGACAGATCACCATCGTTTAATTCAGGGGGCTTCTTTGTTCTTCCGACCTGGACTGTAATTTCAACAGATGCAAGTCTCACAGGTTGGGGAGCTGTGTGGGGATCTCTGACGGCACAAGGAGTTTGGGAATCTCAGGAGGTGAGATTACCGATCAATATCTTGGAACTCCGTGCAGTTTTCAGAGCTCTTCACTTTTGGCCTCTTCTGAAGAGAGAATCGTTCATTTGTTTTCAGACAGACAATGTCACAACTGTGGCATACATCAATCATCAAGGAGGGACTCACAGTCCTCTGGCTATGAAAGAAGTATCTCGAATTTTGGTTTGGGCGGAATCCAGCTCCTGTCTAATCTCTGCGGTTCATATCCCAGGTGTAGACAATTGGGAAGCGGATTATCTCAGTCGCCAAACGTTGCATCCGGGCGAATGGTCTCTTCACCCAGAGGTATTTCTTCAGATTGTTCAAATGTGGGGGTTCCCAGAGATAGATCTGATGGCCTCTCATCTAAACAAGAAACTTCCCAGGTATCTGTCCAGATCCCGGGATCCTCAGGCGGAGGCAGTGGATGCATTATCACTTCCTTGGAAGTATCATCCTGCCTATATCTTTCCGCCTCTAGTTCTTCTTCCAAGAGTAATCTCCAAGATTCTGAGGGAATGCTCGTTTGTTCTGCTAATAGCTCCGGCATGGCCTCACAGGTTTTGGTATGCGGATCTTGTCCGGATGGCGTCTTGCCAACCATGGACTCTTCCGTTAAGACCAGACCTTCTGTCTCAAGGTCCTTTTTTCCATCCGGATCTGAAATCCTTAAATTTAAAGGTATGGAGATTGAACGCTTGATTCTTGGTCATAGAGGTTTCTCTGACTCCGTGATTAATACTATGTTACAGGCTCGTAAATCTGTATCTCGAGAGATATATTATAGAGTCTGGAAGACTTATATTTCTTGGTGTCTTTCTCATCATTTTTCTTGGCATTCTTTTAGAATACCGAGAATTTTACAGTTTCTTCAGGATGGTTTAGATAAGGGTTTGTCCGCGAGTTCTTTGAAAGGACAAATCTCCGCTCTTTCTGTTCTTTTTCACAGAAAGATTGCTATTCTTCCTGATATTCATTGTTTTGTACAAGCTTTGGTTCGTATAAAACCTGTCATTAAGTCAATTTCTCCTCCATGGAGTTTGAATTTGGTTTTGGGAGCTCTTCAAGCTCCTCCGTTTGAACCTATGCATTCATTGGACATTAAATTACTTTCTTGGAAAGTTTTGTTCCTTTTGGCCATCTCTTCTGCTAGAAGAGTTTCTGAATTATCTGCTCTTTCGTGTGAGTCTCCTTTTCTGATTTTTCATCAGGATAAGGCGGTGTTGCGAACTTCTTTTGAATTTTTACCTAAAGTTGTGAATTCCAACAACATTAGTAGAGAAATTGTGGTTCCTTCATTATGTCCTAATCCTAAGAATTCTAAGGAGAAATCATTGCATTCTTTGGATGTTGTTAGAGCTTTGAAATATTATGTTGAAGCTACGAAATCTTTCCGTAAGACTTCTAGTCTATTTGTTATCTTTTCCGGTTCTAGGAAAGGCCAGAAAGCTTCTGCCATTTCTTTGGCATCTTGGTTGAAATCTTTAATTCATCTTGCCTATGTTGAGTCGGGTAAAATTCCGCCTCAAAGAATTACAGCTCATTCTACTAGGTCAGTTTCTACTTCCTGGGCGTTTAGGAATGAAGCTTCGGTTGACCAGATCTGCAAAGCAGCAACTTGGTCCTCTTTGCATACTTTTACTAAATTCTACCATTTTGATGTATTTTCTTCTTCTGAAGCAGTTTTTGGTAGAAAAGTTCTTCAGGCAGCGGTTTCAGTTTGAATCTTCTGCTTATGTTTTTTGTTAAACTTTATTTTGGGTGTGGATTATTTTCAGCAGGAATTGGCTGTCTTTATTTTATCCCTCCCTCTCTAGTGACTCTTGTGTGGAAAGATCCACATCTTGGGTAGTCATTATCCCATACGTCACTAGCTCATGGACTCTTGTTAATTACATGAAAGAAAACATAATTTATGTAAGAACTTACCTGATAAATTCATTTCTTTCATATTAACAAGAGTCCATGAGGCCCACCCTTTTTTGTGGTGGTTATGATTTTTTTGTATAAAGCACAATTATTCCAATTCCTTATTTTATATGCTTCGCACTTTTTTTCTTATCACCCCACTTCTTGGCTATTCGTTAAACTGATTTGTGGGTGTGGTGAGGGGTGTATTTATAGGCATTTTAAGGTTTGGGAAACTTTGCCCCTCCTGGTAGGAATGTATATCCCATACGTCACTAGCTCATGGACTCTTGTTAATATGAAAGAAATGAATTTATCAGGTAAGTTCTTACATAAATTATGTTTTTTTAACTTTAACCTCAGACACTTCTACACCTTGTGTTATTTCCTTTTTCTCCATAAATGTATCAGGTAAGCATAAATTTAGTTTTTTCTCCCATATTCTGCCCACTGTATCATGTGACAGACATCAGCCAATCACAGACCAGTATACGTATACCCTGAGAGCTTGTGCACATGCTCAGTAGGATCTTGTTCCCCAGTGTGAATCTAAAAAAAACTTTGCAAAATTTGATAATGGAAGTAAATTGAAAAGTGTCTTAAAACTGCTGCTCTATCTGAATCATAAAGTGCCCGTCAGGCCACGAGCCTTAGCAGAAAGTGCCCGTCAGGCCACGAGCCTTAGCAGAAAGTGCCCGTCAAGCCACGAGCCTTAGCAGAAAGTGCCCGTCAAGCCACGAGCCTTAGCAGAAAGTGCCCGTCAAGCCACGAGCCTTAGCAGAAAGTGCCCGTCAATAGCTATCACAAAAGCTGGCAGAATTTTCTGAAAAATCTTTTTCAAGACTAAACAACGTAATAATGCTTTTAATAGCATGTGCAATTAAATGGCCATTATAATGTTAAAATGACATGCTCGCTGTAAAGCTATGCATTTTTATACCCACAAAGGGGTTAAATACGTGCTTAAAGTTGTGCGACTAGCGCTGCTGATTGGATCTGCAGCAGTTTCTGCTCAGGACCAGTAGTTCACTGTAGGTCCCAGGTGGGACTTTAAGCATGTGTTTAACCCCTTTGTGGGCGTTAAACAGTTTCAAAAGATTAGAGCAGCGGTTTCCAACCTTTTTTCTCTCCCATACCACTTGACTCGCAACCTCCACGGCTCTACCACAAGTGTCCACGCAGCTATGCTGCTGCAGTGCCACTTCTAACTGCGCACTCGCAGTCAAAATTTTGTGCATGGGGGTGGGTGGAGCAGGAGGCTAAGCTGTCTGGTAACACAGGGTGATCATTAATATGTGGACCGGAGTCATCCACACCTGGTCCACATATTTCAGGTGCAGAGGCTCCCATCTGCCTATATGCCAGGCCAGGACTTTACTTGTCACTTTTTGGCTGAGCACTCCTTCCTTCCATAGTTCCACGATGGTAATTAGTTGATGACCCATTGAGAGTGCCCTCCCGACCATCCCCCCGCATCTTCCGCCAATACCAACAATATTTTCGCGTACCCCCAACCGGTCCTCCAAGTACCCCCAGGGGTACGCGTACCACAGAGTGGGAACCGATGGATTAGAGCCATATAATAGCTCTTTAAAAGTGATTTCAATCCTTAAATCTCAATTTTTTTCTTGTATATATGCTTTAATTTTAATTCATAAGAAAAGTTGTTGTTTTAAATACTTAAACATCTTGAATTACAGTATGATATATTTTACAAGCTTAACGTGCTTCACTATCAGAGAAGTTTGAGTTTGACTTCAATGGAAGCAGAAGTAAAATAAATCATGTGATTAACATTTTTTAATATTATTATTTGAATTTTTTAACTTCAATTTAATAAATGAACCTTTCAATGTCTGTATTTCGTACAGATTCATATTTCAAGTACTGAGTGTGCAAAAGTCCGAGCCCTCTATCACAATCTGCTTTTTTTTTATTTTTTATAAATATACAGTATTTTTCAATAGCAAGAATTCATAATTTCTACTAACAATATGTTTATTAGTATATACTGAAAATGGTTGTGTTTGATGATTGTGACGGTATAGCTGTGTAAATTAGCACTCCTTGCTTTTCCTTGGAGTTCAGAGATGCCCGACACAGATTTAGTGTGTGTTTAAGGTTGTTTTCCTGCTGAAAAAAAAGATTCCACGTGAAAGTGAGAGAAAACGAAAATGAACTCCATGTACTAGTATGACAGCTTGGTCCCAGGTCCCAGGACAGGTCTATTCATAGGCCTTTTAATGTTGTGTTTAGGAATGCCTGGGGATGTACAGAACATTTGATTTTGTGATCTGTATAAAACTTTTTTTTTTTGTTCTACACAGATGCCTTGGACATAAATTGGGCAACATTTATCTGCAACATGTTTATTATTTATGGCCTGATAACCAGAAATAACAGAAGTCTTGCAAAGTCTCTACTTCACATCGAGGTGGAGAACTTTAGATCATATCGCAAGAGGTGGAGAGCTTTAGATAGTTTCGCTAGAGGGTGGAGAGCTTTAGATAGTCTCGCCAGAGGGTGGAGAACTTTAGATATTCTCGCCAGAGGGTGGAGAACTCTAGATAGTCTTGCCAGAGGGTGGAGAGCTTTAGATAGTCTCGCCAGAGGGTGGAGAGCTTTAGATAGTCTTACCAGAGGGTGGAGAGCTTTAGATAGTCTTGCCAAAGGGTGGAGAGCTTTAGATAGACTCGCCAGAGGATGGAGAGCTTTAGATAGTCTTGCCAGAGGGTGGAGAGCTTTAGATAGTCTTGCCAGAGGATGGAGAGCTTTAGATAGTCTTGCCAGAGGGTGGAGAGCTTTAGATAGTCTTGCCAGAGGGTGGAGAGCTTTAGATAGTCTTGCCAGAGGGTGGAGAGCTTTAGATAGTCTTGCCAGAGGGTGGAGAGCTTTAGATAGTCTTGCCAGAGGGTGGAGAGCTTTAGATAGTCTTGCCAGAGGGTGGAGAGCTTTAGATAGTCTTGCCAGAGGGTGGAGAGCTTTAGATAGTCTTGCCAGAGGGTGGAGAGCTTTAGATAGTCTTGCCAGAGGGTGGAGAGCTTTAGATAGTCTTGCCAGAGGGTGGAGAGCTTTAGATAGTCTTGCCAGAGGGTGGAGAGCTTTAGATAGTCTCGCCAGAGGGTGGAGAGCTTTAGATAGTCTCGCCAGAGGGTGGAGAGCTTTAGATCGTCAGGCCCCTAGTGAGCTATGTTTTAGGTATGATGAAGATTTTGGCTTTAGTGTTTACATGTGAATTAAGGGAAGGGATACATACCTGGGGAGACTAGTTTTACATTTTTATTTAAATATTTTTTCAAAGTATGATTGCAGAGTAATTATCTTGCCTCTTATTGTTTGCTTTGGACAGGTTAGTGGCCAAATGCTCTCACATATGACATAGTAAGCTCTGTTTTCTGGCCTGTTTTTGTGTTTCACTCTGGTGGGAAATAAGTTTGCGTCTTTAGAAGCAATAAATTATTTTTAGTAAAATCATATTTTTAAAGCATTTGTTTTTTATTTCCTGTGACAGGGCACAAATATTGCTTGCAGTTCAGGTGGTATATATCACGTCTGACAAATATTTAAGCTGGGGATAAAGACACAGTTGACTTGTGCAAATCATTGTAATGCTGCACACGCAGGTTCGGTAGTCGCTCCCAGTAACACAGACCTGAGCATTCACTTGTGGGATGGATCTGAATGTACCTGATTGCTTCCTACAAGGAAATCCTTTCCCTGCGGGCTGCTTATGCTTTCTTCGGTTCTTCAGCTGGCCTTACCTGCTGCACTGTTTCCCAAATTTTAAATGGTCTGAAATAATTATTCTCAAATTTGTTTCTTTTTATTTAATCCAAAAAAATGCGATTGACTCTATAAGTAATATTTAGGTTTTGCATCCTAAATCCTTAAGTGTTTTTTTTTTTATATAAATATGGCTGTTGTGTTTTTTTTTATTTGTATAAAGACAAACTTTCACCTAAAGCATACTACCAAATATTACCAATACAGATGTTAAACACATTGGAATGATCTGTTTAAAGTTTTTGTAAGCTTTAATAGTTTAATCCACAGATTATAACAATATTTATAAAATGAATCCAAGAAAGTGGCAGCATAAACAGTCCTTTATTTAGCCCAACAAAACAGCAGGCGACGTTTCGGGAACAACTCCCTTAGTCATGCAAAGATTGGACGGATTGCATGACTAAGGGAGTTGTTCCCGAAACGTTGCCTGCTGTTTTGTTGTGCTAAATAAAGGACTGTTTATGCTGCCACTTTCTTGGATTCTTTGGATACGTTTGGGGGGGTACAAGTGGTTACCCTGTGTGGCGTGCAGTTGCCTGGGTGCTGGGCTGAACTGTTTGCTTTTAACAATATTTATAAAACCAGAGGTACTTTAATTCATTAAAACATTTAAAGAAAACAGTTGCCTGGGTGCTGGGCTGAACTGTTTGCTTTTAACAATATTTATAAAACCAGAGGTACTTTAATTCATTAAAACATTTAAAGACGCTTCCTTTCTATAATATTTACCATCTAATGATGGTGAACATTGCTCTGTTCCTCCGCCCGAATCTCATACTTTTTTCTGTCTCAGATGATGAATCCGGCTTCATCCAATGGTTGAATGCCAACAAGCTGGACGCCATGTGGGGCACGCAACCATTGGATTAAGCTTACAATCACTTTAAGGTACATGGATATCAAGTGAATTTGGTGGCTATATGTCACTAGACACAATGCAGTGCTTGTTGGAGAAAAGAAAGCAAAATTGCTAAAAGTTCACCCCCTCTCCCAACAGCAAAATGCATGCACCTGTGTAAAGCAGCCAGTGTATCTGGGTTGCATACATTTAAAAAGTTCTAATGGTTTAATATATTTGTGTATTTATAAGGATAGTGACTGCACTTCCTTAGATTGAACAATGTGACCTATATAGACTAAGCATAGTTTCATATACAGTACGGTGCAAAGGTTGTACGCAGGTGTGAAAAAAATGCTGTAAAGTAGAAATGTTAATAGCTACTTTCTTCTATAAGGTACGACAAGTCCACGGATTCATCCTTTACTTGTGGGATATTATCCTCCTGCTAACAGGAAGTGGCAAAGAGCACCACAGCAAAGCTGTCTATATAGCTCCTCCCTTAGCTCCACCCCCCAGTCATTCTCTTTGCCTACTTTAAGTACTAGGAAGGGTAAAGTGAAAGAGGTGATAAAATATTAGTTTTTAATTTCTTCAAGCAAGAGTTTTTTGTTTTAAATGGTACCGGTGTGTACTATTTACTCTCAGATGGATGAAGACTTCTGCCTGGAGGATGATGATCTTAGCATTTGTAACTAAGATCCAGTGCTGTTCCCACAGAGGCTGAGGGGTACAAGAAACTTCAATGTGAGGAACGTTTTCATGCTATATAGCAGTGAGGTATGTTCAGTCATTTTTTCTGGAGAGACTGTGTATTTCAGAAAGGCGGACAGTGTCCCCATGAGGATAAGGGTAAGCAGTAATCCTAAGAGATATAGAAAGGCATTACTAAGCTTGCATAAGGGGCTAATTATAAAAATGGTTGACACTGAGTTTTGAATGTTTCTGAGCAACGTTTTATGAACTGGGAGTGCTGTTAACGTTTTGTGGGCAATAACGTTTTTTTGGGCAACTTTATTGAGGGTACACTTGGCTTATTTTTTGGGTCTCAGAACCCACATGGCTAGTTTAAAACCGATCTGGTGCGGTTCTTCGAGGCTGTAGAGACATCGAGTGAGATGGGCGGGGCCTGTTTTTGCGTCTCCAGATGCGCAGTTTTCACGCAGCAAGCTCCAACTCCTGAGCGCCCTTGTGAATGTTTTGGGCCAAATCGAAGCTTTAACCCAATATTTACTATCCCTGAGGGCAGGTAGGCGCCACAGCAGGGCTGTGGCAAGGTGCTGGGGGTGTTTTTTCCGAATTTAGGCCTAATTTCAATCCGGTTTGCACATTTAGGGGTTAAATGTTAAATTTCCTTGTGGGGCAAACTTAACTACACATATTGAGTCTGCTTCCAAAAATTTGAAATATTTGGTGCATTTTAAAGCAGTTTTGCAGAACGTGTATGCTTTTTTTCTCTTAAAGGCGCAGTACCGTTTTTTAAGATTGTTATTTTTTTCACTAAATAAAGTGTTTTCATGCTTGTTTGTAGTCATTACTAGCCTGTTCAACATGTCTTTTGAAGAAAGTCATTGTTCAATATGTTTAGAAGCCATTGTGGAACCCCCACTTAGAATGTGTCCCTCATGCACTGAAAGGTCAATAAATTGCAAAGAACATATTTTAGCTACTAAAAGTATGTTGCAGGATGATTCTCAGTCAGAAGGGAATCAGGTTATATATAAATATAATATATATAAAAAGAAAAAAAATGTATGCAAATTATGACACTTAGGGAAGTCTCCCTAAGTGTGATGCGGGAATCCAGACGTGGACCCGTTGCTCAGTGTGCCTAGAGGGATATGGCTGCACCTCACTAACGAGGCCCACAATAGGCCGAAACGTACGTCTGGGGTTTTGCTGTTTCTCTTGTTCAGAGAGGGATTGCCTGGTATTTCGGGGCTGGACTGTACTGTGAAGTCAGGATCAGACTGATATGCTACAGGAAAGTTCTTCTCTGTGAAAGGCACATATTGAGCAAAAAGAGGCTGCTTCTAGGGTGGTAGCTAGCCATAGAACAAGCTATTATGCTATTGTTCGTTCCCAGGTTGAGCGCTTCTCTCTTTTTATTTAGGGAATCAGGTTATGCCATCTAATTCTCCCCAAGTGTCACAACCATTAACGCCCGCACAAGCGACGCCAAGTACTTCTAGTGCGTCTAATTCTTTCACCCTGCAAGATATGGCCGCAGTTATGACTACTACCCTCACAGAGGTTTTATCTAAGCTGCCTGGGTTGCAGGGGAAGCACAGTAGGTCTGGTGTGAGAACAAATGCTGAGCCCTCTGATGCTTTATTAGCCATATCCGATGTACCCTCACAATGTTCTGAGTTGGGGGTGAGGGATTTGCCATCTGAGGGAGAGATTTCTGATTCAGGAAAGATGTTCCCTCAGACAGACTCAGATATGACGGCTAATAAATTTAAACTAGAACACCTCCGCTTATTGCTCAGGGAGGTTTTAGCGACTCTGGATGATTGTGACCCTATTGTAGTTCCAGAGAAATTGTGTAAAATGGACAGATTTCTAGAGGTTCCTACCTACACTGATGTTTTTCCGGTCCCTAAGAGGATTTCGGACATTGTTACTAAGGAGTGGGATAGACCAGGTATTCCGTTCGCTCCCCCTCCTACTTTTAAGAAAATGTTTCCCATATCAGACACCATGCGGGACTTGTGGCAGACGGTCCCTAAGGTGGAGGGAGCTATTTCTACACTGGCTAAGCGTACAACTATACCTATCGCGGACAGTTGTGCTTTCATAGATCATATGGATAAAAAATTAGAGGGTCTCCTAAAGAAAATATTTGTTCATCAGGGTTTTCTTCTCCAACCTATAGCGTGCATTGTTACTGTAACTACTGCAGCTGGTTTTTGGTTCAAGGCTCTGGAGGAGGCTCTTCAGGTTGAGACCCCATTAGATGATATTCTGGATAGAATTAGGGCTCTCAAGCTAGCTAATTCTTTCATTACAGATGCCGCTTTTCAAATGGCTAAATTAGCGGCAAAGAATTCAGGTTTTTCCATTTTAGCACGTAGAGCGTTATGGCTCAAGTCCTGGTCTGCTGATGTGTCATCAAAATCTAAGCTTTTAGCCATCCCTTTCAAGGGTAAGACCCTATTCGGACCTGAACTGAAAGAGATAATTTCAGACATCACTGGAGGGAAAGGCCATGCCCTTCCTCAGGATAAGACAAATAAGATGAGGACCAAACAAAATGATTTTCATTCCTTTCGAAACTTCAAAGGTGGTTCCTCTACCTCTTCCCCTGCTGCAAAGCAAGAGGGGAATTTTTGCTCAATCCAAGTCAGTCTGGAGACCTAACCAGACTTGGAACAAGGGTAAACAGGCCAAGAAGCCTGCTACTGCCACCAAGACAGCATGAAGGGGTAGCCCCCAATCCGGGACCGGATCTAGTAGGGGGCAGACTTTCTCTCTTTGCTCAGGCTTGGGCAAGAGACGTTCAGGACTCCTGGGCTTTAGAAATCGTAACCCAGGGGTATCTTCTAGATTTCAAAGATTCTCCTCCAAGGGGGAGATTCCATCTGTCTCAATTGTCTGTAAACCAGACAAAAAGAGAGGCGTTCTTACGCTGTGTAAAAGACCTATATACCATAGGAGTGATCTGCCCAGTTCTGAAAACAGAACAGGGGCAGGGGTTCTTCTCCAATCTGTTTGTGGTTCCCAAAAAAGAGGGAACCTTCAGACCAATTTTAGATCTCAAGATCCTAAACAAATTCCTCAGAGTCCCATCCTTCAAGATGGAGACCATTCGGACTATTTTACCAATGATCCAGGAGGGTCAATATATGACCGCCGTGGACTTAAAGGATGCGTATTTATACATGCCTATCCACAAAGATCATCACCAGTTCCTCAGGTTAGCCTTTCTGGACAAGCATTACTAGTTTGTGGCTCTTCCCTTCGGGTTGGCCACAGCTCCCAGAATTTTCACAAGAGTTCCATTCCTGTGAACGCTGATAGATTCGGTGGACATGAAAATTTTTCTGACGGAGGTCAGGAAATCAAAGATTTTAACCATCTGCCGAGCTCTTCATTCCATTGCTCGGCCGTCAGTGGCTCTGTGTATGGAGGTAATTGGACTAATGGTAGCGGCAATGGACATAGTTCCGTTTGCTCGCTTGCATCTCAGACCACTGCAACTATGCATGCTCAAACAGTGGAATGGGGATTATACAGATTTATCTCCTCAGATAAATCTGGATCAAGAGACCAGAGACTCTCTTCTTTGGTGGTTGTCACAGGATCATCTGTCCCAGGGAATGTGTTTCCTCAGGCCAGCATGGGTCATAGTGACGACGGACGCCAGCCTATTGGGCTGGGGTGAGTCTGGAATTCCCTGAAAACACAGGGTTTGTGGACTCAGGAGGAGGCTCTCCTCCCGATAAATATTCTAGAACTGAGAGCGATATTCAACGCGCTTCTGGCGTGGCCTCAGCTGGCTTTGGCCAGATTCATAAGATTCCAGTCGGACAATATCACGACTGTAGCATATATCAATCACCAGGGGGGAACAAAGAGTTCTCTAGCGATGATAGAGGTTACCAAAAAAATTTGATGGACAGAGACTCACTCTTGCCATCTATCAGCAATCTATATCCCTGGAGTGGAGAACTGGGAAGCAGATTTTCTAAGTTGTCAGACTTTTCATCCGGGGGAGTGGGAACTCCATCCGGAGGTGTTGGCACAATTGATTCAGCAATGGGGCACACCAGAATTGGATCTGATGGCGTCTCATCAGAACGCCAAACTTCCTCGTTATGGGTCCAGGTCAAGGGATCCTCAGGCAGTACTGATAGATGCTCTAGCAGTACCCTGGTCGTTCAACCTGGCTTATGTGTTTCCACCATTTCCTCTACTTCCTCGTTTGAATCAAACAGGAGAAAGGTTCGGTGATTTTGATAGCACCTGCGTGGCCACGCAGAAGTTGGTATGCAGACCTGGTGGACATGTCATCTCTTCCACCATGGACTCTGCCACTGAGACATGACCTTCTGATTCAAGGTCCGTTCCAGCATCCAAATCTAGTTTCTCTGTGGCTGACTTCTTGGAGATTGAATGCTTGATTTTATCCAAGTGGGGTTTCTCTGAGTCAGTCATAGATACCTTGATTCACTTGGAAAATTTATCATAAGATATGGCGAAAATATCTTTATTGGTGCGAATCCAAAGGCTACTCATGGAGTAAGATCAGGATTCCTAGGATTTTGTCCTTTCTCCAAGAAGGATTGGAGAAGGGGCTATCAGCTAGTTCCTTAAAGGGACAGATATCTTATCAATCTATGCCTTATCAATTCTACTGCACAAGCGTCTGGCAGATGTTCCAGACGTTCAGTCGTTCTGTCAGGCTTTAGTTAGAATCAATTTTGTGTTTAAACCTGTTGCTCCGCCATGGAGTTTGAATTTAGTTCTTAAATTCTTCAAGGGGTTCCGTTTGAACCTATGCATTCCATAGATATTAAGCTTCTATCTTGGAAAGTTCTATTTCTCCAACATAGGTGTGTCCGGTCCACGGCGTCATCCTTACTTGTGGGATATTCTCTTCCCCAACAGGAAATGGCAAAGAGCCCAGCAAAGCTGGTCACATGATCCCTCCTAGGCTCCGCCTACCCCAGTCATTCTCTTTGCCGTTGTACAGGCAACATCTCCACGGAGATGGCTTAGAGTTTTTTAGTGTTTAACTGTAGTTTTTATTATTCAATCAAGAGTTTGTTATTTTAAAATAGTGCTGGTATGTACTATTTACTCAGAAACAGAAAAGAGATGAAGATTTCTGTTTGTATGAGGAAAATGATTTTAGCACCGTAACTAAAATCCATGGCTGTTCCACACAGGACTGTTGAGAGCAATTAACTTCAGTTGGGGGAACAGTGTGCAGTCTCTTACTGCTTGAGGTATGACACATTCTAACAAGACGATGTAATGCTGGAAGCTGTCATTTTTCCCTATGGGATCCGGTAAGCCATGTTTATTACGATGGTAAATAAGGGCTTCATAAGGGCTTATTAATGATGGTAGACTTTTCTGGGCTAAATCGATTCATTTTTAAAACATATTTAGCCTTGAGGAATCATTTTATCTGGGTATATTGATATTATAATATCGGCAGGCACTGTATTAGACACCTTATTTCTCTGGGGCTTTCCCAAAGCATAAGCAGAGCCTCATTTTCGCGCCGGTGTGGCGCACTTGTTTTTGAGAGGCATGGCATGCAGTCGCATGTGAGAGGAGCTCTGATACTTAGAAAAGGCTTTCTGAAGGCGTCATTTGGTATCGTATTCCCCTTTGGGTTGGTTGGGTCTCAGCAAAGCAGATACCAGGGACTGTAAAGGGGTTAAAGTGTTAAAACGGCTCCGGTTCCGTTATTTTAAGGGTTAAAGCTTCCAAATTTGGTGTGCAATACTTTTAAGGCTTTAAGACACTGTGGTGAAAATTTGGTGAATTTTGTACAATTCCTTCATGTTTTTTCGCAATTGCAGTAATAAAGTGTGTTCAGTTTAAAATTTAAAGTGACAGTAACGGTTTTATTTTAAAACGTTTTTTGTACTTTATTATCAAGTTTATGCCTGTTTAACATGTCTGAACTACCAGATAGACTGTGTTCTGAATGTGGGGAAGCCAGAATTCCTGTTCATTTAAATAAATGTGATTTATGTGATAATGACAATGATGCCCAAGATGATTCCTCAAGTGAGGGGAGTAAGCATGGTACTGCATCATTCCCTCCTTCGTCTACACGAGTCTTGCCCACTCAGGAGGCCCCTAGTACATCTAGCGCGCCAATACTCCTTACTATGCAACAATTAACGGCTGTAATGGATAATTCTGTCAAAAACATTTTAGCCAAAATGAACCCTTGTCAGCGTAAGCGTGGCTGCTCTGTTTTAGTTACTGAAGAGCATGACGACGCTGATATTAATATCTCTGAAGGGCCCCTAACCCAATCTGAGGGGGCCAGGGAGGTTTTGTCTGAGGGAGAAATTACTGATTCAGGGAACATTTCTCAACAGGCTGAACCTGATGTAATTGCATTTAAATTTAAGTTGGAACATCTCCGCATTCTGCTTAAGGAGGTATTATCCACTCTGGATGATTGTGAAAAGTTGGTCATCCCAGAGAAACTATGTAAAATGGACAAGTTCCTAGAGGTGCCGGAGCTCCCAGAAGCTTTTCCTATACCCAAGCGGGTGGCGGACATTGTTAATAAAGAATGGGAAAGGCCCGGTATTCCTTTCGTCCCTCCCCCCATATTTAAAAAATTGTTTCCTATGGTCGACCCCAGAAAGGACTTATGGCAGACAGTCCCCAAGGTCGAGGGAGCGGTTTCTACTTTAAACAAACGCACCACTATACCCATAGAGGATAGTTGTGCTTTCAAAGATCCTATGGATAAAAAATTAGAAGGTTTGCTTAAAAAGATGTTTGTTCAGCAGGGTTACCTTCTACAACCAATTTCATGCATTGTCCCTGTCACTACAGCCGCATGTTTCTGGTTTGATGAGCTGATAAAGGCGCTCGATAGTGATTCTCCTCCTTATGAGGAGATTATGGACAGAATCAATGCTCTCAAATTGGCTAATTCTTTCACCCTAGACGCCACTTTGCAATTGGCTAGGTTAGCGGCTAAGAATTCTGGGTTTGCTATTGTGGCGCGCAGAGCGCTTTGGTTGAAATCTTGGTCGGCTGATGCGTCTTCCAAGAACAAGCTACTAAACATTCCTTTCAAGGGGAAAACGCTGTTTGGCCCTGACTTGAAAGAGATTATCTCGGATATCACTGGGGGTAAGGGCCACGCCCTTCCTCAGGATCGGCCTTTCAAGGCGAAAAATAGACCTAATTTTCGTCCCTTTCGTAAAAACGGACCAGCCCAGAGTGCTACGTCCTCTAAGCAAGAGGGTAATACTTCTCAAGCCAAGCCAGCTTGGAGACCAATGCAAGGCTGGAACAAGGGAAAGCAGGCCAAGAAGCCTGCCACTGCTACCAAGACAGCATGAAATATTGGCCCCCGATCCGGGACCGGATATGGTGGGGGGCAGACTCTCTCTCTTCGCTCAGGCTTGGGCAAGAGATGTTCTGGATCCTTGGGCGCTAGAAATAGTTTCCCAGGGTTATCTCCTGGAATTCAAGGGACTTCCCCCAAGGGGGAGGTTCCACAGGTCTCAGTTGTCTTCAGACCACATAAAAAGACAGGCGTTCTTACATTGTGTAGAAGACCTGTTAAAAATGGGAGTGATTCATCCTGTTCCAATAAGAGAACAAGGGATGGGGTTCTACTCCAATCTGTTCATAGTTCCCAAAAAAGAGGGAACGTTCAGACCAATCTTAGATCTCAAGATCTTAAACAAGTTTCTCAAGGTTCCATCTTTCAAGATGGAAACCATTCGAACTATTCTTCCTTCCATCCAGGAGGGTCAATTCATGACCACGGTGGATTTAAAGGATGCGTATCTACATATTCCTATCCACAAGGAACATCATCGGTTCCTAAGGTTTGCATTCCTGGACAAACATTACCAGTTCGTGGCGCTTCCTTTCGGATTAGCCACTGCTCCAAGGATTTTCACAAAGGTACTAGGGTCCCTTCTAGCGGTGCTAAGACCAAGGGGCATTGCAGTAGTACCTTACCTGGACGACATTCTGATTCAAGCGTCGTCCCTTCCTCAAGCAAAGGCTCACACGGACATTGTCCTGGCCTTTCTCAGATCTCACGGCTGGAAAGTGAACGTGGAAAAGAGTTCTCTATCCCCGTCAACAAGGGTTCCCTTCTTGGGAACAATTATAGACTCCTTAGAAATGAGGATCTTTCTAACAGAGGCCAGAAAAACAAAACTTCTAGACTCTTGTCGGATACTTCATTCCGTTCCTCTTCCTTCCATAGCTCAGTGCATGGAAGTGATCGGGTTGATGGTAGCGGCGATGGACATAGTTCCTTTTGCGCGCATTCATCTAAGACCATTACAACTGTGCATGCTCAGTCAGTGGAATGGGGACTATACAGACTTGTCTCCGAAGATACAAGTAAATCAGAGGACCAGAGACTCACTCCGTTGGTGGCTGTCCCTGGACAATCTGTCTCAAGGGATGACGTTCCGCAGACCAGAGTGGGTCATTGTCACGACCGACGCCAGTCTGATGGGCTGGGGCGCGGTCTGGGGATCCCTGAAAGCTCAGGGTCTTTGGTCTCGGGAAGAATCTCTTCTACCGATAAATATTCTGGAACTGAGAGCGATATTCAATGCTCTCAAGGCCTGGCCTCGGCTAGCGAGGACCAAGTTCATACGGTTTCAATCAGACAACATGACAACTGTTGCGTACATCAACCATCAGGGGGGAACAAGGAGTTCCCTAGCGATGGAAGAAGTGACCAAAATCATTCTATGGGCGGAGTCTCACTCCTGCCACCTGTCTGCTATCCACATCCCAGGAGTGGAAAATTGGGAAGCGGATTTTCTGAGTCGTCAGACATTGCATCCGGGGGAGTGGGAACTCCATCCGGAAATCTTTGCCCAAGTCACTCACCTGTGGGGCATTCCAGACATGGATCTGATGGCCTCTCGTCAGAACTTCAAAGTTCCTTGCTACGGGGCCAGATCCAGGGATCCCAAGGCGGCTCTAGTGGATGCACTAGTAGCACCTTGGACCTTCAAACTAGCTTATGTGTTCCCGCCATTTCCTCTCATCCCCAGGCTGGTAGCCAGGATCAATCAGGAGAGGGCGTCGGTGATCTTGATAGCTCCTGCGTGGCCACGCAGGACTTGGTATGCAGATCTGGTGAATATGTCATCGGCTCCACCTTGGAAGCTACCTTTGAGACGAGACCTTCTTGTTCAGGGTCCGTTCGAACATCCGAATCTGGTTTCACTCCAGCTGACTGCTTGGAGATTGAACGCTTGATTTTATCGAAGCGAGGATTCTCAGATTCTGTTATCAATACTCTTGTTCAGGCCAGAAAGCCTGTAACTAGAAAGATTTACCACAAAATTTGGAAAAAATATATCTGTTGGTGTGAATCTAAAGGATTCCCTTGGGACAAGGTTAAGATTCCTAGGATTCTATCCTTCCTTCAAGAAGGATTGGAAAAAGGATTATCTGCAAGTTCCCTGAAGGGACAGATTTCTGCCTTGTCGGTATTACTTCACAAAAAGCTGGCAGCTGTGCCAGATGTTCAAGCCTTTGTTCAGGCTCTGGTTAGAATCAAGCCTGTTTACAAATCTTTGACTCCTCCTTGGAGTCTCAATTTAGTTCTTTCAGTTCTTCAGGGGGTTCCGTTTGAACCCTTACATTCCGTTGATATTAAGTTATTATCTTGGAAAGTTTTGTTCTTAGTTGCGATTTCTTCTGCTAGAAGAGTCTCTGAACTATCTGCTCTGCAGTGTTCTCCTCCTTATCTGGTGTTCCATGCAGATAAGGTGGTTTTACGTACTAAACCTGGTTTTCTTCCAAAAGTTGTTTCTAACAAAAACATTAACCAGGAGATTATCGTACCTTCTCTGTGTCCGAAACCAGTTTCAAAGAAGGAACGTTTGTTGCACAATTTGGATGTTGTTCGCGCTCTAAAATTCTATTTAGATGCTACAAAGGATTTTAGACAAACATCTTCCTTGTTTGTTGTTTATTCTGGTAAAAGGAGAGGTCAAAAAGCAACTTCTACCTCTCTCTCTTTTTGGATTAAAAGCATCATCAGATTGGCTTACGAGACTGCCGGACGGCAGCCTCCCGAAAGAATCACAGCTCATTCCACTAGGGCTGTGGCTTCCACATGGGCCTTCAAGAACGAGGCTTCTGTTGATCAGATATGTAGGGCAGCGACTTGGTCTTCACTGCACACTTTTACCAAATTTTACAAGTTTGATACTTTTGCTTCTTCTGAGGCTATTTTTGGGAGAAAGGTTTTGCAAGCCGTGGTGCCTTCCATTTAGGTGACCTGATTTGCTCCCTCCCTTCATCCGTGTCCTAAGCTTTGGTATTGGTTCCCACAAGTAAGGATGACGCCGTGGACCGGACACACCTATGTTGGAGAAAACAGAATTTATGTTTACCTGATAAATTTCTTTCTCCAACGGTGTGTCCGGTCCACGGCCCGCCCTGGTTTTTTAATCAGGTCTGATAATTTATTTTCTTTAACTACAGTCACCACGGTACCATATGGTTTCTCCTATGCAAATATTCCTCCTTAACGTCGGTCGAATGACTGGGGTAGGCGGAGCCTAGGAGGGATCATGTGACCAGCTTTGCTGGGCTCTTTGCCATTTCCTGTTGGGGAAGAGAATATCCCACAAGTAAGGATGACGCCGTGGACCGGACACACCGTTGGAGAAAGAAATTTATCAGGTAAACATAAATTCTGTTTTTTAGTAGCTATCTCTTCGGCTCGAAGAGTTTCTGAATTATCTGCATTGCAATGCGACTCGCCTTATCTTGTTTTCCATGCTGATAAGGTGGTTTTGCGTACCAAACCTGGATTCCTTCCTAAGGTTGTAATAGGAATATCAATCAGGAAATTGTTGTTCCTTCTCTGTGTCCTAATCCTTCCTCTAAGAAGGAACGTCTGTTGAACAACTTGGAACGTGGATCGTGCTTTGAAGTTTTACTTGCAAGCAACCAATGATTTCCATCAAACATCTTCTTTGTTTGTTGTCTATTCTGGAAAACGTAGAGGTCAAAAAGCTACGGCTACCTCTCTTTCTTTTTGGGTGAAAAGCATCATCCATTTGGCATATGAGACTGCTGGACAGCAGCCTCCTGTAAGGATTACAGCTCACTCTACTAGAGCGGTGGCTTCCACATGGGCTTTTAAAAATGATGCTTCTGTTGAACAGATTTGTAAGGTTGCGACTTGGTCTTCGCTTCATACCTTTTCCAAATTTACCAAATTTGATACTTTTGCTTCTTCGGAGGCTATTTTTGGGAGAAAAGTTCTTCAAGCAGTGGTGCCTTCTGTTTAACCATCTGTCTTGTCCCTCCCGTTCATCCGTGTCCTGTAGCTTTGGTATTGTATCCCACAAGTAAAGGATGAATCTGTGGACTCGTCGTACCTTATAGAAGAAAAGTAAATTTATTCTTACCTGATAAATTAATTTCTTCTATGGTACTACAAGTCCACGGCCCGCCCTGTCATTTTAAGAGAGATTATATTTTTTTATTTTAAACTTCAGTCACCTCTGCACCTTGTAGTTTCTCCTTTTTCTTCCTGTACCTTCGGTCGAATGACTGGGGGGTGGAGCTAAGGGAGGAGCTATATAGACAGCTCTGCTGTGATGCTCTTTGCCACTTCCTGTTAGCAGGAGGATAATATCCCACAAGTAAAGGATGAATCTGTGGACTCGTCGTACCATAGAAGAAATTAATTTATCAGGTAAGCATAAATTTACTTTTTCATTGTGTTACTCGATAAAAATAGAGTAAACAGAAGAAAAATCTAAATCAAATCATTGTTTGGCGTGACCCCATTTGCCTTCAAAACAGCATACATTTTTCTAGATACACTTGCACACAGCTTTTTAAGGATCTGGCAGGTAGATTGTTCCAAACATCTTGGAGAACTAACCACAGTACTTTTGTGTAATCCCGGACAGACTCGATGTTTAGATCAGGGCTCTGTGGGGGCCATACCACCACTTTCAGGGCTCCTTGTTCTTCTTTTACGCTGAATATATTTTACAATTACTTTGGCTATATGTTTGGGGTTGTTGTCATGCTGCAGAATAATTTTTGGACCAGATGCCTCCCTGATGGTATTGCACAATGGATAAGTATGTGCCTTTACTTCTGAGCATGGAGGAGACCATCAATTCTGACTAAATTCCCAACTTCATTTGCAGAAATGGAGCCCCGAAGTTGCAAGGTACCTCAGCTATTCTTCACTGTTGCCTGCAGGCACTCATTCTTGTACCGCTCT
The DNA here is from genome assembly GCF_027579735.1 of Bombina bombina. Classification (NCBI taxonomy): domain Eukaryota; kingdom Metazoa; phylum Chordata; class Amphibia; order Anura; family Bombinatoridae; genus Bombina; species Bombina bombina. Next base: position 23,052,932 of record NC_069499.1, on the reverse strand, counting down.
ACAGCCATTTGGTGAACAAAACTGCCTTTCTGCTACAACCAAATATTTTACATTTTGACTCAGTCCAGCGCTCCTGCTGACATTTTTCTGCACTCCATTTCCTATGTTTCTCCAACATAGGTGTGTCCGGTCCACGGCGTCATCCTTACTTGTGGGATATTCTCTTCCCCAACAGGAAATGGCAAAGAGCCCAGCAAAGCTGGTCACATGATCCCTCCTAGGCTCCGCCTACCCCAGTCATTCTCTTTGCCGTTGTACAGGCAACATCTCCACGGAGATGGCTTAGAGTTTTTTAGTGTTTAACTGTAGTTTTTATTATTCAATCAAGAGTTTGTTATTTTGAAATAGTGCTGGTATGTACTATTTACTCAGAAACAGAAAAGAGATGAAGATTTCTGTTTGTATGAGGAAAATGATTTTAGCAACCGTAACTAAAATCCATGGCTGTTCCACACAGGACTGTTGAGTACAATTAACTTCAGTTGGGGGAACAGTGTGCAGTCTCTTGCTGCTTGAGGTATGACACATTCTAACAAGACGATGTAATGCTGGAAGCTGTCATTTTCCCTATGGGATCCGGTAAGCCATGTTTATTACGATCATAAATAAGGGCTTCACAAGGGCTTATTAAGACTGTAGACTGTTTCTGGGCTAAATCGATTCATTATTAACACATATTTAGCCTTGAGGAATCATTTTATCTGGGTATTTTGATATAATAATATCGGCAGGCACTGTATTAGACACCTTATTCCTTAGGGGCTTTCCCAAAGCTTAAGCAGAGCCTCATTTTCGCGCCGGTGTGGCGCACTTGTTTTTGAGAGGCATGGCATGCAGTCGCATGTGAGAGGAGCTCTGATACTTAGAAAAGACTTTCTGAAGGCGTCATTTGGTATCGTATTCCCCTTTGGGCTTGGTTGGGTCTCAGCAAAGCAGATACCAGGGACTGTAAAGGGGTTAAAGTTTAAAACGGCTCCGGTTCCGTTATTTTAAGGGTTAAAGCTTCCAAATTTGGTGTGCAATACTTTTAAGGCTTTAAGACACTGTGGTGAAAATTTGGTGAATTTTGAACAATTCCTTCATGTTTTTTCGCAATTGCAGTAATAAAGTGTGTTCAGTTTAAAATTTAAAGTGACAGAAACGGTTTTATTTTAAAACGTTTTTGTACTTTGTTATCAAGTTTATGCCTGTTTAACATGTCTGAACTACCAGATAGACTGTGTTCTGAATGTGGGGAAGCCAGAATTCCTATTCATTTAAATAAATGTGATTTATGTGATAATGACAATGATGCCCAAGATGATTCCTCAAGTGAGGGGAGTAAGCATGGTACTGCATCATTCCCTCCTTCGTCTACACGAGTCTTGCCCACTCAGGAGGCCCCTAGTACATCTAGCGCGCCAATACTCCTTACTATGCAACAATTAACGGCTGTAATGGATAATTCTGTCAAAAACATTTTAGCCAAAATGAACCCTTGTCAGCGTAAGCGTGGCTGCTCTGTTTTAGATACTGAAGAGCATGACGACGCTGATATTAATATCTCTGAAGGGCCCCTAACCCAGTCTGATGGGGCCAGGGAGGTTTTGTCTGAGGGAGAAATTACTGATTCAGGGAACATTTCTCAACAGGCTGAACCTGATGTGATTGCATTTAAATTTAAGTTGGAACATCTCCGCATTCTGCTTAAGGAGGTATTATCCACTCTGGATGATTGTGAAAAGTTGGTCATCCCAGAGAAACTATGTAAAATGGACAAGTTCCTAGAGGTGCCGGGGCTCCCAGAAGCTTTTCCTATACCCAAGCGGGTGGCGGACATTGTTAATAAAGAATGGGAAAGGCCCGGTATTCCTTTCGTCCCTCCCCCCATATTTAAAAAATTGTTTCCTATGGTCGACCCCAGAAAGGACTTATGGCAGACAGTCCCCAAGGTCGAGGGAGCGGTTTCCACTTTAAACAAACGCACCACTATACCCATAGAGGATAGTTGTGCTTTCAAAGATCCTATGGATAAAAAATTAGAAGGTTTGCTTAAAAAGATGTTTGTTCAGCAGGGTTACCTTCTACAACCAATTTCATGCATTGTCCCTGTCGCTACAGCCGCATGTTTCTGGTTCGATGAGCTGATAAAGACGCTCGATAGTGATTCTCCTCCTTATGAGGAGATTATGGACAGAATCAATGCTCTCAAATTGGCTAATTCTTTCACCCTAGACGCCACTTTGCAATTGGCTAGGTTAGCGGCTAAGAATTCTGGGTTTGCTATTGTGGCGCGCAGAGCGCTTTGGTTGAAATCTTGGTCGGCTGATGCGTCTTCCAAGAACAAGCTACTAAACATTCCTTTCAAGGGGAAAACGCTGTTTGGCCCTGACTTGAAAGAGATTATCTCTGATATCACTGGGGGTAAGGGCCACGCCCTTCCTCAGGATCGGCCTTTCAAGGCAAAAAATAGACCTAATTTTCGTCCCTTTCGTAAAAACGGACCAGCCCAAAGTGCTACGTCCTCTAAGCAAGAGGGTAATACTTCTCAAGCCAAGCCAGCTTGGAGACCAATGCAAGGCTGGAACAAGGGAAAGCAGGCCAAGAAACCTGCCACTGCTACCAAGACAGCATGAAATGTTGGCCCCCGATCCGGGACCGGATCTGGTGGGGGGCAGACTCTCTCTCTTCGCTCAGGCTTGGGCAAGAGATGTTCTGGATCCTTGGGCGCTAGAAATAGTCTCCCAAGGTTATCTTCTGGAATTCAAGGGACTTCCCCCAAGGGGGAGGTTCCACAGGTCTCAGTTGTCTTCAGACCACATAAAAAGACAGGCGTTCTTACATTGTGTAGAAGACCTGTTAAAAATGGGAGTGATTCATCCAGTTCCATTAAGAGAACAAGGGATGGGGTTCTACTCCAATCTGTTCATAGTTCCCAAAAAAGAGGGAACGTTCAGACCAATCTTAGATCTCAAGATCTTAAACAAGTTTCTCAAGGTTCCATCGTTCAAGATGGAAACCATTCGAACTATTCTTCCTTCCATCCAGGAAGGTCAATTCATGACCACGGTGGATTTAAAGGATGCGTATCTACATATTCCTATCCACAAGGAACATCATCGGTTCCTAAGGTTCGCATTCCTGGACAAACATTACCAGTTCGTGGCGCTTCCTTTCGGATTAGCCACTGCTCCAAGGATTTTCACAAAGGTACTAGGGTCCCTTCTAGCTGTGCTACGACCAAGGGGCGTTGCGGTAGTACCTTACTTGGACGACATTCTGATTCAAGCGTCGTCCCTTCCTCAAGCAAAGGCTCACACGGACATCGTCCTGGCCTTTCTCAGATCTCACGGATGGAAAGTGAACGTGGAAAAGAGTTCTCTATCCCCGTCAACAAGGGTTCCCTTCTTGGGAACAATTATAGACTCCTTAGAAATGAGGATTTTTCTGACAGAGGTCAGAAAAACAAAACTTCTAGACTCTTGTCGGATACTTCATTCCGTTCCTCTTCCTTCCATAGCTCAGTGCATGGAAGTGATCGGGTTGATGGTAGCGGCAATGGACATAGTTCCTTTTGCGCGCATTCATCTAAGACCATTACAACTGTGCATGCTCAGTCAGTGGAATGGGGACTATACAGACTTGTCTCCGAAGATACAAGTAAATCAGAGGACCAGAGACTCACTCCGTTGGTGGCTGTCCCTGGACAACCTGTCACAAGGGATGACATTCCGCAGACCAGAGTGGGTCATTGTCACGACCGACGCCAGTCTGATGGGCTGGGGCGCGGTCTGGGGATCCCTGAAAGCTCAGGGTCTTTGGTCTCGGGAAGAATCTCTTCTACCGATAAATATTCTGGAACTGAGAGCGATATTCAATGCTCTCAAGGCTTGGCCTCAGCTAGCGAGGACCAAGTTCATACGGTTTCAATCAGACAACATGACAACTGTTGCGTACATCAACCATCAGGGGGGAACAAGGAGTTCCCTAGCGATGGAAGAAGTGACCAAAATCATTCTATGGGCGGAGTCTCACTCCTGCCACCTGTCTGCTATCCACATCCCAGGAGTGGAAAATTGGGAAGCGGATTTTCTGAGTCGTCAGACATTGCATCCGGGGGAGTGGGAACTCCATCCGGAAATCTTTGCCCAAGTCACTCACCTGTGGGGCATTCCAGACATGGATCTGATGGCCTCTCGTCAGAACTTCAAAGTTCCTTGCTACGGGGCCAGATCCAGGGATCCCAAGGCGGCTCTAGTGGATGCACTAGTAGCACCTTGGACCTTCAAACTAGCTTATGTGTTCCCGCCATTTCCTCTCATCCCCAGGCTGGTAGCCAGGATCAATCAGGAGAGGGCGTCGGTGATCTTGATAGCTCCTGCGTGGCCACGCAGGACTTGGTATGCAGATCTGGTGAATATGTCATCGGCTCCACCTTGGAAGCTACCTTTGAGACGAGACCTTCTTGTTCAGGGTCCGTTCGAACATCCGAATCTGGTTTCACTCCAGCTGACTGCTTGGAGATTGAACGCTTGATTTTATCGAAGCGAGGATTCTCAGATTCTGTTATCGATACTCTTGTTCAGGCCAGAAAGCCTGTAACTAGAAAGATTTACCACAAAATTTGGAAAAAATATATCTGTTGGTGTGAATCTAAAGGATTCCCTTGGGACAAGGTTAAGATTCCTAGGATTCTATCCTTCCTTCAAGAAGGATTGGAAAAAGGATTATCTGCAAGTTCCCTGAAGGGACAGATTTCTGCCTTGTCGGTGTTACTTCACAAAAAGCTGGCAGCTGTGCCAGATGTTCAAGCCTTTGTTCAGGCTCTGGTTAGAATCAAGCCTGTTTACAAACCTTTGACTCCTCCTTGGAGTCTCAATTTAGTTCTTTCAGTTCTTCAGGGGGTTCCGTTTGAACCCTTACATTCCGTTGATATTAAGTTATTATCTTGGAAAGTTTTGTTTTTAGTTGCAATTTCTTCTGCTAGAAGAGTTTCAGAATTATCTGCTCTGCAGTGTTCTCCTCCTTATCTGGTGTTCCATGCAGATAAGGTGGTTTTACGTACTAAACCTGGTTTTCTTCCAAAAGTTGTTTCTAACAAAAACATTAACCAGGAGATTATCGTACCTTCTCTGTGTCCGAAACCAGTTTCAAAGAAGGAACGTTTGTTGCACAATTTGGATGTTGTTCGCGCTCTAAAATTCTATTTAGATGCTACAAAGGATTTTAGACAAACATCTTCCTTGTTTGTTGTTTATTCAGGTAAAAGGAGAGGTCAAAAAGCAACTTCTACCTCTCTCTCTTTTTGGATTAAAAGCATCATCAGATTGGCTTACGAGACTGCCGGACGGCAGCCTCCCGAAAGAATCACAGCTCATTCCACTAGGGCTGTGGCTTCCACATGGGCCTTCAAGAACGAGGCTTCTGTTGATCAGATATGTAGGGCAGCGACTTGGTCTTCACTGCACACTTTTACCAAATTTTACAAGTTTGATACTTTTGCTTCTTCTGAGGCTATTTTTGGGAGAAAGGTTTTGCAAGCCGTGGTGCCTTCCATTTAGGTGACCTGATTTGCTCCCTCCCTTCATCCGTGTCCTAAAGCTTTGGTATTGGTTCCCACAAGTAAGGATGACGCCGTGGACCGGACACACCTATGTTGGAGAAAACAGAATTTAAGTTTACCTGATAAATTTCTTTCTCCAACGGTGTGTCCGGTCCACGGCCCGCCCTGGTTTTTTAATCAGGTCTGATAATTTATTTTCTTTAACTACAGTCACCACGGTACCATATGGTTTCTCCTATGCAAATATTCCTCCTTAACGTCGGTCGAATGACTGGGGTAGGCGGAGCCTAGGAGGGATCATGTGACCAGCTTTGCTGGGCTCTTTGCCATTTCCTGTTGGGGAAGAGAATATCCCACAAGTAAGGATGACGCCGTGGACCGGACACACCGTTGGAGAAAGAAATTTATCAGGTAAACATAAATTCTGTTTTTTGTGCATAGTTGAGTTGCTTGGCTTGTTTCTATGTCGAGGTATGGCGTTTTGGGTGCAATTCTTCCATGAAAACAACATCTGATCAGACTTCTCCGGACAGTAGATGGGTGTATCAGGGTCACACTGGTTTCTCCCAGTTTTAAGCTGATGATACTACTGTACATCTTCTGATTGCGTAGGGAAGCAAGCATGATGTGTCTTTCACCTGCTGCACTAAGTTTCTTGGCCGACCGCTGCTTCTACGGTCCTCATTGTTGCCCATTTGTTTGTTCTTCAGAAGATCTTGGAGAGCACATCTTGAAACCTCAGTGTGCTTGACATTTCCGCCTGGGAGAGACCTTACTGATGCAGTATAACTACCTTGTGTCTTGTAGCTGTGCTCAGTCTTCCTATGGTATATAACTCACCTTGTTAGCAGAGTTTGTCTGTTTTTTACCCAGTTTTATTCCTCCTACACAGCCTTTTCTGTTTCAGTTAATTATTGTTTTTCAACCTACATATTAAATTGATGATCGTTGGCACCTGTTTCGTATAATTGTTTAATCATGCACTTAACTATATGCCTACAAAGGTACAAGTATACCTAGAAAAATTGATGCTGTTTTGAAAGCACAGGGTGGCCACAACGAACATTGATTTCATTTACATTTTTCTTCTGTAAACTCATTTTGTATTTTTGATAATCGATAACAATAAACAATATAGTAGTTCTATTTCTCTTGTAAGGTGTATCCAGTCCACAGATTCATCCATTACTTGTGGGATATTCTCCTTCCCAACATGAAGCCGCAAGAGGATCACCCACAGCAGAGCTGTCTATATAGCTCCTCCCCTAACTGCCACCCCCAGTCATTCTCTTGCAGCTCTCGACAAGGGAAGTAGCTAGAGAGATGTGGTGAATTAATGTAGTTTATCTTCAATCAAAGTTTATTATTTTCAAATGGTACCGGAGTTGTACTATTTTGGCCTCAGGCAGAAAGTTGAAGAAGAGTCTGCCTGAGGTTTTTGATGATCTTAGCGGTTGTAACTAAGGTCCACTGCTGTTCTCACACATAACTGAAGAGATGGGTAACTTCAGCTGGGGGAATAGCGTGCAGGATTACCTGCTCTGAGGTATGTGCAGTTTAAATTTTTATAGAGAGATGATAAGCTAGAAAATGCTGACAGTGCCTGATTTATTTAAGGTAAGCCTGATTACAGTGATTTAATAACTACTGGTATCATGCTTGCTGTAAAGGGTAATATTCTTGTTATTTACTCTCATTACTTAATAGATATAACGTTTGCTTGATGTATATAAACGTTTATTACTACTGGTGATAAAACTTTATTCTGGGGCCCAGTTTTTCAACATGGCTGACTAGATTTTGCCTAGGGATAGTTTTTTAAGGCCCTCTCACTGTGAGTACATGTTGGGAGGGGCCTATTTTCGCGCCCTAATTGCGCAGTAGTTTTTGCAGCTTGAGACATCCAGCTTCCCTGAAGGAGTTCCCTGACATATAGGACCCCTCTAA